>NW_027675567.1:12500-107500 GCF_965601325.2 Salmo salar | reverse complement strand
ACTCACACACTGGACTCACACACACACACACACACACACACACACACACACACACACACTGGACACACACACTCACACACACGCTGGACTCACACACACTGGACTCACACATACACACACACACACACTGGACTCACACACACACACACACTGGACACACACACACACACACACACACACTGGACACATACACTGAAAACGCTCTTACCTTGACCAGTGCGTGTTTGTGTGTGTGTGTGTATTTGTCCTGTGTGTGTGTGTGTGTGTGTGTGTGTGTGTGTGTGTGTGTGTGTGAGTCCAGTGTGTGTGTGTGTGTGTGTGTGTGTGAGTCCAGTGTGTGTGTGTGTGTGTGTGAGTCCAGTGTGTGTGTGTGTGTGTGTGTGTGTGTGTGTGTGTGTGTGTGTGTGTGTGTGTGTGTGTGTGTGTGTGTGTGTGTGTGTGTGTGTGTGTGTGTGTGTGTGTGTGTGTGTGTGTGTGTGTGTGTGTGTGTGTTCAGGTGTATCCCTCAATGACTGTCTGTTCTTCTGCTTACCGCTACAGTGTGGAACATGGTGGAGAGAACAGAATGAAACCTGGAATTAGAAAATGTGAGTGTTGACTGCTGTGAAGAATATGACTAAGAATAAGTCTTAATTCAAGTTAAGTCAAAGACCACCATCATTACTGACTTGGTCATATTAAATATCAGCTGTAGTTCTACAGCAGCACAAATCAGGGACACCAACATTTACAAAGAGTTGATATGACAGTGTGTGTGTGTGTGTGTGTGTGTGTAATTAATGTGAATAAGTGTGTTTTATATTACCATACAGTATAACATGTGATCATTCAACAAGTCTCAAGTTACCTTAACTTCTCCTTTTGATACCTAGAAACATCTACATTAAATGAATTAGTGAAAAGTGAGTTAACATTCTAATGTGAATGATGATGATTTCTAATAATGTGTCTGGTTTCATCCATCAGATGTCTGTGATCTCACACTGGACCTAAACACAGTAAACAGACACCTCTCTCTGTCTGAGGAGAACAGAAAGGTGACATGGAGGAGAGAGGAGCAGCCGTATCCTGATCACCCAGAGAGATTTGAGGACTGGGGACAGGTGCTGTGTAGAGAGGGTCTGACTGGGCGCTGTTACTGGGAGGTAGAGTGGAGTGGGAGAGGGGAGGTAGAGTGGAGTGGGATAATGGGGGCTGGTATAGGAGTGACATATAAAGGAATCAGCAGGAGAGGAGTGGTTAAGGACTGTTGTCTTGGATACAATGACAAGTCCTGGAGTCTGATCTGCTCTGACAACAGTTACATTGCCTGGCACAATAATAACTCCACTACCATAGACGTCCCCTCCTCCAGCTGGTATAATAATAACTCCACTACCATAGACGTCCCCTCCTCCAGCTGGTATAATAATAACTCCACTACCATAGACGTCCCCTCCTCCAGCTGGTATAATAATAACTCCACTACCATAGACGTCCCCTCCTCCAGCTGGTATAATAATAACTCCACTACCATAGACGTCCCCTCCTCCAGCTGGTATAATAATAACTCCACTACCATAGACGTCCCCTCCTCCAGCTGGTATAATAATAACTCCACTACCATAGACGTCCCCTCCTCCAGCTGGTATAATAATAACTCCACTACCATAGACGTCCCCTCCTCCAGCTGGTATAATAATAACTCCACTACCATAGACGTCCCCTCCTCCAGCTGGTATAATAATAACTCCACTACCATAGACGTCCCCTCCTCCAGCTGGCATAATAATAACTCCACTACCATAGACGTCCCCTCCTCCAGCTGGTATAATAATAACTCCACTACCATAGACGTCCCCTCCTCCAGCTGGTATAATAATAACTCCACTACCATAGACGTCCCCTCCTCCAGCTGGTATAATAATAACTCCACTACCATAGACGTCCCCTCCTCCAGCTGGTATAATAATAACTCCACTACCATAGACGTCCCCTCCTCCAGCTGGTATAATAATAACTCCACTACCATAGACGTCCCCTCCTCCAGCTGGTATAATAATAACTCCACTACCATAGACGTCCCCTCCTCCAGCTGGTATAATAATAACTCCACTACCATAGACGTCCCCTCCTCCAGCTGGTATAATAATAACTCCACTACCATAGACGTCCCCTCCTCCAGCTGGTATAATAATAACTCCACTACCATAGACGTCCCCTCCTCCAGCTGGTATAATAATAACTCCACTACCATAGACGTCCCCTCCTCCAGCTCCCACAGAGTAGGAGTGTATCTGGACTGGTCAGCCGGCACTCTGTCCTTCTATAGAGCCTCCTCTGACACACTGACCCACCTGATCACATTCACCTCCACATTCACTGAGCCCCTCTATCCAGGGTTTAGGGTTTATAATGTTGGCTCTTCAGTGTCCCTGAAATAATAACTGGACACACACACACACACACACACACTGGACACACGGACACACACATGGACACACACACACGGACACACACACACACACACACACACACACACACATACACACACACACTGGACACAGACACACACACACACACACACACACACTGGACACACGGACACAAACTGGACACACACACACACACACTAGACACACCAAACACACAGGACACACACACACATACACACACACACTGGATACACACACACTGGAAACAAAATGGACACACACACACTGGAAACAAAATGGACACACACACACTGGACACAAAATGGACACACACACGCTGGACACACACACACACACACACAAACCAGACATAAACTTGACATACACACACACTGGACACAAAAGGGACACACACACATTCTGGACACACCCATACACACAAACTGGACACACACTGGACACACACACACACACTGGACACAAACTGGACACACACTCACATAAACATACACTGAACACACACACCCAACACACTCACACACCACACACACACACACACTGGATATACACACACTCAACACACACACACTGGACACAAAATGGACACACACACAAACTGGACATACACAAAATAGACACACACTCTCAACACACACACTGAACACGTACACTGGACACACACACACACACATTCTGGACACACACACACACTGGACACATACACACTGGACACAAACACACACACTAGGCACACACACACACACACGCTGGCCACCCACTCAAACTGGACAAACATACACTCAAACACTAGGCAAATACACACACACACTGGAAACACACACACTCACTGGAAACACACACACTCACTGGACACACACACAAACACTGACACACACAAACACACACACACTGACACACACACTGACACACACACTGAACACACACACAATGGACACTCACACATGACAGGCTTGTAATATTTTCTGATCTTTTACCACTTTGCATTTTTTATGATATATTTTACTGTTTGTGTTTGTACCACAGGAGGTTGGTGGGACCTTATTTAGGGAGGACAGGCTTGTAATGGCTGGAGTGGAATGAGTGGGTTGGTATCAAACACGTGGTTTCCATGTGTTACATTTCATTCACTCTGTTCCAGACATTATTATCAGCCGTCCTCCCCTCAGCAGCCTCCGCTGGTATGTACTGTCCTGTATGTGAGAGAGCTCCAACAAGGAATTACAATGTATGTATTACTTTTAATACCTGCAAATGGCAAATAAACTACTGGAACTCCTTATGAATGTCTGCAGCCGACAAGAGGTGAAAATATTACCGGAATATTCTGCAAAATGTTGATGAAGACGTCACTCAATCCACCCAAAACAACATGCAGTCTTTCCACAAGACTCCCATGAAGTTATAGTGTGACGTTATGAGTCGACGTTAAAGTAACATTCTCACAACATACTGCACTTGTTTTATCCTGTTTTAGATGTATCCTCTGTTTAAACATTTAAACTCTTACAATAACACTGTTAAAATACCAATGTGATCATTTCTTGTCTTTTATGTTGGAAAAACTAATTGTACAATTATATGTGGACATTCGCTCCATAGTTGTACAAGTATACATGGATATATTGTACTTTTCATAATAAAACATACTTGAAGCAAGAAAAAGCATGTTAATAGTGGAAACAATTTCGTTATTGATTTTTACATTGCTTCTCTCTGTCTCATGTTGACGTTTGTCATGAATCTTGACCTGGAGGCAGAACTGTGCGATTTCCTCTAGATATGTCAGCTGCAAAGTCAGAATTGGCTGTGGAAAATGTTGTTTTATGGTCTTAATTTAAGGGAAGGATTAGCAGTGTGGTTAGGGTTGAGGTTAGGATTAAAATTGGATTGTATTACTTTGTGCCTGTGCCAGCTAGTAACCACTTTGCTGAACTGCCTCCAGGGCAAGATTCATGACAATAAATGCCAACCTGCCTCCAGGGCAAGATTCATGACAATAAATGCCAACCTACCTCCAGGGCAAGATTCATGACAATAAATGCCAACCTACCTCCAGGGCAAGATTCATGACAATAAAGTCTTACCTGTGGCTCAGTTTGTAGAGCATGGTGTGTGCAACGCCAGGGTTGTGGGTTCGATTCCCACGGGGGCCAGTACAATTTTTTTTTTTTTTAAATGTATGAAATTTATACATTCACGACTGTAAGTCGCTCTGGATAAGAGCGTCTGCTAAATGACTAAAATGTAAATGTAAAATGTAATTCATGACAATAAATGCCAACCTGCCTCCCAGTCGTCCCCTCCTTATCTTTACAAGGCTGCAGAACATGCAAGCTAGTGATGTGGGGGTTCTCTCATAACCCTCAGTCCCCAGGTGGGTAGATGGCAGGTTGAATAAAGAGAAGCTAGTGATGTGGGGGTTCTCTCATAACCCTCAGTCCCCAGGTGGGTAGATGGCAGGTTGAATAAAGAGAAGCTAGTGATGTGGGGGTTCTCTCATAACCCTCAGTCCCCAGGTGGGTAGATGGCAGGTTGAATAAAGAGAAGCTAGTGATGTGGGGGTTCGCTCATAACCCTCAGTCCCCAGGTGGGTAGATGGCAGGTTGAATAAAGAGAAGCTAGTGATGTGGGGGTTCTTTCATAACCCTCAGTCCCCAGGTGGGTAGATGGCAGGTTGAATAAAGAGAAGCTAGTGATGTGGGGGTTCTCTCATAACCCTCAGTCCCCAGG
The DNA here is from genome assembly GCF_965601325.2 of Salmo salar. Lineage (NCBI taxonomy): Eukaryota > Metazoa > Chordata > Actinopteri > Salmoniformes > Salmonidae > Salmo > Salmo salar. The sequence continues at coordinate 102,335 of NW_027675567.1, read as the reverse complement.
TGGGTAGATGGCAGGTTGAATAAAGAGAAGCTAGTGATGTGGGGGTTGTCTCATAACCCTCAGTCCCCAGGTGGGTAGATGGCAGGTTGAATAAAGAGAAGCTAGTGATGTGGGGGTTCTCTCATAACCCTCAGTCCCCAGGTGGGTAGATGGCAGGTTGAATAAAGAGAAGCTAGTGATGTGGGGGTTCTCTCATAACCCTCAGTCCCCAGGTGGGTAGATGGCAGGTTGAATAAAGAGAAGCTAGTGATGTGGGGGTTCTCTCATAACCCTCAGTCCCCAGGTGGGTAGATGGCAGGTTGAATAAAGAGAAGCTAGTGATGTGGGGGTTCTCTCATAACCCTCAGTCCCCAGGTGGGTAGATGGCAGGTTGAATAAAGAGAAGCTAGTGATGTGGGGGTTCTCTCATAACCCTCAGTCCCCAGGTGGGTAGACGGCAGGTTGAATAAAGAGAAGCTAGTGATGTGGGGGTTCTCTCATAACCCTCAGTCCCCAGGTGGGTAGATGGCAGGTTGAATAAATAGAAGCTTGTGATGTGGGGGGGTTGTCTCATAACCCTCAGTCCCCAGGTGGGTAGATGGCAGGTTGAATAAAGAGAAGCTAGTGATGTGGGGGTTCTCTCATAACCCTCAGTCCCCAGGTGGGTAGATGGCAGGTTGAATAAATAGAAAACAATAGGCAACATAAAACAATCCATAAATGTATAATTATTATGTAATTTACACAAAACATTAAGGACACCTTTTCTTTCCATGACAAACTGACCAGGCGTAACTCAATATTAGGAAGGTATCCTTAATATTTTGTCCACTCAGTGGCTCTGACCCTTTACGTAACAGACAATCCTCTTTACCAGGAAACTTTCTTTAAATTTCCCCAAACGTTTCTTTCCACACTGCTGCTTTCTCACTGCTGCTCCAGGGCCTCTTGGGTTGAGGAGTCATTCTCTTCTAACCTGATCACAGCTGCTCCAAGGCCTCTTGGGTTGAGGAGTCAGTCTCTTCTAACCTGATCACAGCTGCTCCAGGGCCTCTTGGGTTGAGGAGTCATTCTCTTCTAACCTGATCACAGCTGCTCCAGGGCCTCTTGGGTTGAGGAGTCATTCTCTTCTAACCTAATCACAAACAAAGACAAGATTCAAACAAATAAACATGGTCCAACATAATGGGGGGGGGGGGGGTATAGGGAAGGTAGGGGAGAGGAGTGGGGTATAGGGAAGGTAGGGGAGAGGAGGGGGTATAGGGAAGGTAGGGGAGAGGAGGGGGGCATAGGGAAGGTAGGGAGAGGGGGGGCATAGGGAAGGTAGGGGAGAGAAGGGGGTATAGGGAAGTTAGGGGAGAGGAGGGGGTATAGGGAAGGTAGGGGAGAGGAGGGGGGTATAGGGAAGGTAGGGGAGAGGAGGGGGTATAGGGAAGGTAGGGGAGAGGAGGGGGGTATAGGGAAGGTAGGGGAGAGGAGGTGGGTATAGGGAAGGTAGGGGAGAGGAGGGGGGTATAGGGAAGGTAGGGGAGAGGAGGGGGGACTTCCTCCATGTCAGGTAAGCAGCCTCCAAGTCTATCCTCACCAACTGACCAGACTGAGTGAGTTCTGAACATCCCTCTCTGTCCTCTGATGCTGCGTCCAAGTCTTCTTGGGTCTTTCTGGTGTCTCTGTCTTGACTCTTTAGTGAGTTTTTTCAGTTCTTTCCCAGGCTGCCTGAAAAACACAAAAAGATGGCACATACATAAGAGTTATAAACTATCAAAATAAAGAGAGTCCCACACTCCATATATAAACTCCCAGTCATTTATGGGTATTGTCATGACATTGGCCTGTGGGTAAGGTTTATGACCCCCCCCATAAATACCTTTCCCCCTTCCCCTCTCTTACTGACCCTACTGAAGGACTGCTGTCCTGTTAACCTGTTTAGGATAGGGGGCAGTATTGACACGGCTGGATAAAAAACGTACCCGATTTAATCTGGTTACCACTCCTACCCAGTAACTAGAATATGCATATACTTATTACATATGGATAGAAAACACCCTAAAGTTTCTAAAACTGTTTGAATGGTGTCTGTGAGTATAACAGAACTCAAATGGCAGGTCAAAACCTGAGAGATTCCTTTACAGGAAGTGGCCTGTCTGACCATTTCTTGAACTTCTTTGCCATCTCTATCTTTTACTAAGGATCTCTGCTCTAACGTGACACTTCCTACATCGTCCATAGGCGCTCAGAGCCCGGGAAAAAACAGAATGTCGTCATCCCAGCCCCAGGCTGAAACACTTGATCGCCTTTCTCAAGTGGCCGATCAAGGGACTCTGGGCTTATGCGTATGACCCGACCGCCCCCGCCTTTGTGATTTTTTCCTCTGTTTGCCGAAAAGGACATTCCCTGCGACCCTTCTTTACCATTTCGGATAGTGTCTGGAACGCACGAACAAAACGCCGCTATTCGGATATAACGATGGATTATTTTGGACCAAACCAACATTTGTTATTGAAGTAGCAGTCCTGGGAGTGCATTCTGACGAAGACAACAAAAGGTAATCAAACTTTTATAATAGTAAATATGATTATGGTTAGTGCTAAACTTGCCGGGTGTCTAAATAGCTAGCCCGTGATGCCTGGGCTATGTACTTAGAATATTGCAAAATGTGCTTTCACCAAAAAGCTATTTTAAAATCGGACATATCGAGTGCATAGAGGAGGTCTGTATCTATAATTCTTAAAATAATTGTTATGCTTTTTGTGAACGTTTATCGTGAGTAATTTAGTAAAATGTTAGCGAATTCCCCGGAAGTTTGCGGGGGGTATGCTAGTTCTGAACGTCACATGCTAATGTAAAAAGCTGGTTTTTGATATAAATATGAACTTGATTGAACAAAACATGCATGTATTGTATAACATAATGTCCTAGGGTTGTCATCTGATGAAGATCATCAAAGGTGAGTGCTGCGTTTAGCTGTCTTCTGGGTTTTTGTTACATTATATGCTAGCTTGAAAAATGGGTGTCTGATTATTTCTGGCTCGGTACTCTGCTGACATAATCTAATGTTTTGCTTTCGTTGTAAAGCCTTTTTGAAATCGGTCAGTGTGGTTAGATTAATGAGAGTCTTGTCTTTAAATTGCTGTAAAATAGTCATATGTTTGAGAAATTGAAGTAATAGGATTTTTAAGGTTTTGAAAATCGCGCCACAGGCTGCAAGTGGCTGTTACGTAGAGGTTAATAAAACCAGTTGGAAATATGCTTGGGAACGTAATGAGTATGTATGTCAGTTCGGTTGTCATCTGAGACATTATGACTGATGACAGGACGACATAAACTGTATCTGAGAAAGTATACACCCTCTAGTTATCAGAGTCACATGGAATTGTTATGCAATTGAAATGTTTGATATTGAAAATGTTTGTTAGGAGATGAAATGTAATTTTAGCTTCCGAATGAGAGATTTGGGTTTTCATAAGGAAAGTGCCCTGCTCGATCAGTAACCCAACCCTGTGAAGAGACAGGGGTTATAAACGATGAAACACCTCCCTCCCCCTCCCCACTATATAATCCTTTGACGAAAAGATAACCAGGTTGTTCCAGTACGGGAGGTCTGCAGCCTCTACGTTAGAAGGACACACATGTCAAGAACAGAACTAAGCCAACCTCGGCGTGAGCTTTGGTGGCGAATGGTATGAACTTTGAGCTTATTCACTACAGAAGTGCTACTTCCTAGCCGTTGAGTTAGCAGCGGCCGCTGCTTACGTGGGCTAGGAAAGGACGGACGACGGATCCAGTCTAACAACCAGACGAAGATACCACCACGTATCCAATTTACCACCAGAGACATTCTTCCGAGTACGGAAGGTCTGTTGGCCAACCCGGCCAGCATCTACGACCAATCTACCGAAGCGCAGCTCAGAGTAAATATTTATTGCATTTTCCTTTTCCAAATGGGCGGTAATTTAGAATGCATAAGATAATGTATTTACGATAGCATAGCTGCTGTTTCTGTGTTCCTAAATCTTCCCGCTCTTTCATTCAAGCCCAACCCCCTTTCCTTTGTGTAACTAGCTTTCATACAGGTTCCGTCCACCAGGACGTTTTCTGTATGACATCATTGTAGTCTGTGTATTTGTAATTCTGTGTGATTAGTTAGGTATTTAGTAAATAAATAATTAAACCCAATTTTGTATTGCTGATTCAACTTGTTAGCCAGGGTTCGTGAAGATAGCCAAGAACTTACAACTTTCATTATGAGACTGAAAATAAAACAAGGGTTAATATTGACTGCTATCGATGTAAAATATTACAAAGTATTTTAAGAGTTTATTCGGAAGATTACGGCTCTATAAACGTTCTTCCGTGGTGCCCCGACTTTCTAGTTAATTACTTTTACATGATTAGCTTAATCAGGTAATATTAATTACAGAGAAATCATTTTATAAGTTAGCATGTCATATCACTTAATCCGGCATAGCCAAAGACACGACAGTATTTACCAACGTTTCAGCATCACTGTGCCTTCTTCAGGGTGATGTCATCAATACTTGAACCAGGTTATGTAAACGAACAGTGCAATTAATGCAACCAATGACAATAGAGAGGGGTGTGACATAATGATTAAGTTAATTACAATGAATTACTGAAACTGTTAAAAAAAAAACAGTTTATGGCATATTAAATATTAAAAAATAGTAGGGTATTGTGGCAAAGAAGGGGGTCGAGTGATAAATGGCAGATATGTGAGGGCAGAACTAATAAACGGGATGATTGGGAAACATATCTTACCACCTTCGAAAGGACGGCAGAGAGGGAGAAGTGGCCGAAAGAAGAATGGGCAGGGCTTCTGGCACCATACCTGGCAGGGGACGCTCAGAAAGCATATTTCGACCTGGAGTTGAAGGATGCACAGGATTACGATAAACTAAAGGGAGAGATTCTGACTAGACTGGGAGTGACCGATACCGTGAGGGCACACCGCTTCCACCAGTGGTCCTACAGACCGGGACAACCCCCCCGAACACAGATGTTCGACTTGATTCACCTGGCACAGAAATGGTTGCGACCGGAGACCCGTTCGTCCGCCGAGGTCGTCGAGACCATCATACTCAACCAGTTTCAGCGAGGTCTACCCCAAGAAGTGCGACGATGGGTTGGCCAGAACGATGTACTTTCCGCCGACCATCTCGTGGGCCTGGTTGAATGGTATTGTACGGCAGGAACAGCTGAGCAGGCGCAGGAGGAAAGATTCCCATTCCCCAGGCCTGGGTGAACCAGCGGACAGGGTAAGACTGTCCCAACAGGTGGAGGGGGAGGAGAGCAGCGTGGGGCCATGAGGAAAGAATCAGAATCGGGCCGAGACACTAAGGGAAAAAACAGAAACCGGGACTGGGGGTTGAGGGGGTCTCTCCCCCGAAACCCTATTATCTGTTACAATTGTAATCGACCGGGACATATTGCAGCCTACTGCCCTATTAAAGAAGAGCCAATCCAATGTAACCTCGGTGAAAAAGATGAGATATGGTATGCATGTCCCGTGGTAACCACTGTACTTGAAAGATCAAGAAACAAACATATGTGCAGGGTGAAGGTTGAAGGGAAAGAGGTTGAAACACTACTGGATTCCGGCAGTATGCTAACCCTGGTCATTGCAAACCTAGTGCCGACGCATAAACTGGATACAAGTCAGGATATCTGTGTTACGTGCATTCATGGGGATACCCGTCTGTACCCCACAGCCTTAGTGAGCATACAAACAGAGGACGGTCTGCTGGATTATGAGGTCGGCGTGGTCCCAAAGATGCCATATGATGTAATATTGGGTAGATACTTTCCTAACTTTGCGAAGTTAGGCCAAAAGAATGGCATATTTGAGAAGCCAACAACCCTGACCAAGCAGGAAGAAGCATGGGGCCTTCAACCAAGGCCAAAAAAAGAGGTCTCCCAGGGGCCAACCTCACAGGTACTAGTAGGGGAGGATGAGGATGAAGTGGCAAACCTTGTTGATAATGAACAGCCCAGTACTAGTGGGGCTGGGGTCGATCTGAATCCAGAGGATGACTATCTAGAACCAGCAGATCTGGCAGGGTCCATGACTAATTTCGGGACGGCCCAACACCAGGATCCAACCCTGCAGCAAGCCAGAGCAGACGTGCAGGTCGTAGATGGTACTCCCATAAATGATAGGATGATGCCTAATAGTTTTCCCCACTTCATCATGAAAAATGGTTTGGTGTACAGAGTCTCAAAAATAGGGGTTGATGTGGTGGAACAGTTGTTGGTCCCCACCCGGTACAGGAAGACAGTACTGGATCTAGCTCATGGGCACATTCTGGGTGGACACCTTGGTATCGATAAAACCCGAGACCGGATTGTAAGGAGGTTTTACTGGCCAGGAATTCAGGCTGAAGTGGCTCGGCACTGTGGAGAGTGCCCGGAGTGCCAGGTAACAGCTCCCCGACCAGCGTTTAGAAGCCCGTTAGTGCCACTCCCCATAATCGAAACGCCATTTGAGAGGATAGTGATGGATATAGTGGGCCCACTACCCAAATCTGCCAGAGGGCACCAATACATTCTGGTCATTCTAGATTATGCCACTCACTACCCAGAAGCCATTCCCCTTCGGACAATGGCTTCCAAAAATATCGCCAAGGAACTAGTGCTATTGTTCACCAGGGTCGGGGTCCCAAAGGAGATCCTTACTGACCAGGGGACCCCCTTTATGTCCCGCCTTATGGCGGACCTTTGTAAATTGTGGCAGGTGAAACAGTTGAGGATATCGGTTTACCATCCACAGACGGACGGGCTGGTTGAGAGATTCAACCGGACCCTGAAGTCAATGCTCAGGAAGGTAATCGACAAGGATGGGAAAAACTGGGATTGCATGTTGCCATATCTGATGTTTGCCATTAGAGAGGTTCCTCAAGCCTCGCTGGGGTTTTCTCCCTTCGAGCTGGTATATGGGAGGCACCCCCGGGGAATCTTAGACATCGCCCGGGAAACCTGGGAACACCAATCCACCCCGTATACTAGTGTCATAGAGCACGTCACGGCAATGCAAAACAGGATAGCCACAGTCATGCCCATCATCAGAGAGCACATGAGACAAGCACAAGAGCACCAGCGGCACACTTATAACCGGCAGGCTACCCTGAGGGAATTTCAACCGGGAGATAAGGTGTTAGTGCTGATCCCCACGGTAGAGTGCAAACTACTAGCAACATGGAAAGGACCATATGAAGTACTGGAGAGAATAGGAGAAGTTAATTATCGGATCCGACAGCCAGGTCGACGGCCCCAGGAACAGATATATCACATAAACCTGTTAACCTGTTGGGTCTAGGGGGCAGCATTTGCACGTCTGGATAAAAAAAATGTACCCGATTTAATCTGGTTACTAATCCTACCCAGTAACTAGAATATGCATATACTTATTATATATGGATAGAAAACACTCTAAAGTTTCCAAAACTGTTTGAATGGTGTCTGTGAGTATAACAGAACTCATTTGGCAGGCAAAACCCTGAGACATTTTCTGACAGGAAGTGGATACCTGATGTGTTGTATTGACTTCAAACCTATCCCATTGAAAAACACAGGGGTTTAGGAATATTTTGGCACTTCCTATTGCTTCCACTAGATGTCACCAGCCTTTACAAAGTGTTTTGAGTCTTCTGGAGGGAGATCTGACCGAACAAGAGCCATGGAACGGTGATGTCCCATTAGACACCTGGCGCGCTACTTCATGTTGGGTACCCTCGTTCCAATACGTTATAAAAGGCTATGCATTCGTCCACCTTGAATATTATTCATGTTCTGGTTAAAAAAGGCCCTAATGATTTATGCTATACAACGTTTGACATGTTTGAACGAACGGAAATATATTTTTTCCCCTCGTTCATGACGAGAAGTCCGGCTGGCTTACATCATGTGCTAACGAGACGGAGATTTTTGGACATAAATGATGAGCTTTTTTGAACAAAACTACATTCGTTATGGACCTGTGATACCTGGAAGTGACATCTGATGAAGAGAATCAAAGGTAATGGATTATTTACATAGTATTTTCGATTTTAGATCTCCCCAACATGACGTCTAGTCTGTATCGCAACGCGTATTTTTCTGGGCACAGTGCTCAGATTATTGCAAAGTGTGATTTCCCAGTAAGGTTATTTTTAAATCTGGCAAGTTGATTGCGTTCAAAAGATGTAAATCTATAATTCTTTAAATGACAATATAATATTTTACCAATGTTTTCTAATTTTAATTATTTAATTTGTGACGCTGACTTGACTGCCGGTTATTGGAGGGAAACGATTTCCTCAACATCAATGCCATAGTAAAACGCTGTTTTTGTATATAAATATGAACTTGATAGAACTAAAAATGCATGCATTGTCTAACATAATGTCCTAGGAGTGTCATCTGATGGAGATTGTAAAAGGTTAGTGTATCATTTTAGCTGGTTTTATGGTTTTGGTGACCCTGTCTTTGACTTGACAAAACATTACACACAACTCTTGTAAATGTACTGTCCTAACATACTCTAAATTTATGCTTTCGCCGTAAAACCTTTTTGAAATCGTAAAACGTGGTTAGATTAAGGAGATGTTTATCTTTCAAATGGTGTAACATAGTTGTATTTTTGAAAAATTTGAATTTTGACATTTATTTGGATTCAAATTTGCCGCTCTTGAAATGCACCTGCTGTTGATGGAGTGCACCACGGGTGGCACGCTAGCGTCCCACCTAGCCCCAAGAGGTTAAAAGCACGGAGAGAGAGAGAAACACTAATGGTTACGTACCCCACACACACTCAGGAGACAGCCGAAGTAAATATTTCACCTACTTTGTCCCCAGCACAAGTACAGGAAGTAAAGACCCTGATCCAGAAAAACAGAGATGTGTTTTCAGAGGTACCCGGCCGAACTGAGGTTACAGCTCATGATATCGTTTCCCTACCAGGGAGAAAAGTGAGCATGAGGCCATATCGGGTACCCGAGGCTCGACAGGCAGCGATTAGAGCAGAGACGGAGAAAATGTTGACAGCTGGAGTGATCGAAGAGTCACATAGTGAGTGGTCTAGCCCAATTGTGATGGTCTCCAAGCCCGATGGGTCTTTGCGGTTCTGTAACGACTTTCGGAAGGTAAATGAAATCTCCAAGTTTGATGCCTACCCCATGCCCAGAGTAGACGAACTACTGGAGAAAATTGGTAAAGCTCGGTACATTACGACCCTGGACCTGACAAAAGGGTACTGGCAAATTCCTCTGACCCCCAGGGCCAAAGAAAAGACAGCCTTTGCAACCCCTGACGGTTTGTTTCAATACACCGTCATGCCATTCGGCCTACACGGGGCCCCAGCCACCTTTCAACGGCTCATGGACAAGGTCCTAAAACCGCACCAAGCATACGCTGCAGCTTATTTAGATGACGTGGGGATCTACAGCCCAGATTGGGAATCCCACTTACCCCGGGTACAGGCAGTGTTAGACGCCCTTAGAAAGGCAGGGCTCACAGCGAACCCTGCCAAGTGTTATGTGGGGTTAGAGGAAACGGAGTATCTGGGATACACAGTGGGAAGAGGATTAATCAAACCCCAACGTAAGAAGGTGGAGGCAATTAGAGAATGGCCGAAACCAGTAAATAAGAAGCAGGTTCGAGCCTTCCTAGGGCTGACCGGGTACTACCGGAAGTTCATCCCAAGTTATGCCACAGTGGCCGCCCCACTCACCGACATGACTAGAGCCAGAGGGCCAAACATGGTCAAGTGGGATGAAAGGGCCACCAAAGCATTTAGGACATTACAGGAGGCCCTCTGCTGTAATCCAGTGCTGGTGGTACCAGACTTTGAGAGAGAGTTTGTGGTTCAGACGGATGCTTCAGAGGTCGGCTTGGGAGCAGTGCTGTCCCAAGAGGTAGAAGGGGTGGAACACCCCATCCTGTTTTTAAGCAGGAAGCTGGAACCACGGGAAACCAACTACTCAGTTGTTGAGAAAGAGGCGCTGGCAGTAAAGTGGGCTCTGGAAAGCCTGAAATACTACCTGCTGGGGCGCCACTTCACCCTCATCAGTGACCATGCACCACTCACCTGGATGCATAGGGCTAAAGAGAAGAACGCTCGGGTGATGCGGTGGTTTTTGAGTCTCCAACCGTTTCACTTTGACTTGAAACACAGAGCAGGAAAGGAAATGGGAAATGTGGATGGGTTATCCCGCATGCACGCATATTTTTCTGCGGTAGCCCGACCTAGGGGGTCGGATCTAGGGGGGAGATGTGTGGCAAAGAAGGGGGTCGAGTGATAAATGGCAGATATGTGAGGGCAGAACTAATAAACGGGCTCTGCCCGATCACTAAAATGGCCACCCCGATCAGAACTATAGATCACAAAATGGCCGACTGCCAAAGCTACAATTCCCAGAAGCAAGGGGAACCCTCAGAAGGTGGAGCCAACCCACAGATAAAAGGTCAAGAAAAACCAGGAAGAGAGAGAGAGGGCGGGAAGGATCTATGAACCATAGAGAAAGAGACAATCTACATTGGCTGGATTTACCGTGTACGAGCTGGACTGTTTTGGACTTACCTGTTGGCGTTTAGACCTGGACCTACCGAGAACCAGATTTGTGTACCGAACCCTGCTATCCTTGACCTTACCTGCGGCCTGGGTGGACCAGGACAGGGAAACAAACACACAGGTACTGTCATGTTCGAAAGAACTTTCATTCTGGGCTGACTTTGGTGACAGTTTCCCACTTAATTTGTGACAAACGCTCCTAACTTTGAAGAGGTTTGCCACAGTATATTATATATATCCGGCTCTCAATGTAATCTGATTCATTATGATGTAGGATCAGGTCCCCCCTCTCCATGTAATCTGATTCATTATGATCTAGGATCAGGTCCCCCCTCTCCATGTAATCTGATTCATTATGATCTAGGATCAGGTCCCCCCTCTCCATGTATTCTGATTCATTATGATCTAGGATCAGGTCCCCCCTCTCCATGTAATCTGATTCATTATGATATAGGATCTTTTTATTTGTATTATTTCACCTTTATTTAACAAGGTGGCTAGTTGAGAACAAGTTCTCATTTACAACTGCGACCTGGCCAAGATAAAGCAAAGCAGTGCGACAGAAACAACAACACAGAGTTACATGGAATAAACAAGCGTACAGTCAACCCAAATGAAAAAAGAAAGTCTATATACAGTGTGTGCAAATGGCGTGAGGAGGTATGGCAATAAATAGGCCGAAGTAGCAAAGTAATCAGAATTTAGCAGATTAACACTGGAGTGATAGATGAGCAGATGATGATGTGTAAGTAGTGATACTGGAGTACAAAAGAGCAGCAAAGTAAATAAAAACAATATGGGGATGAGGTAGGTAGATTGGGTGGGCTATTTACAGATGGGCTATGTACAGCTGCAGCGATCGGTTAGCTGCTCAGATAGCTGATGTGTAAAGTTGGTGAGGGAGATATGAGTCTCCAACCAGTGATTTTTGCAATTCGTTCCATTCACTGGCAGCAGAGAACTGGAAGGAAAGGCGGCCAAAGGAGGTGTTGGCTTTGGGGATGACCAGTGAGATGTACCTGCTGGAGCACGGGTGGGTGTTGTTATCGTGACCAGGGAGCTGAGATAAGGCGGAGCTTTACCTAGCATAGACTTGTAGATGACCTGGAGCCAGTGGGTCTGGCGACGAATATGTAGCGAGGGCCAGCCGACTAAAATGACCTGGGTTGCAATCATAAAAAAAAACTACCCGGCCTTCATCGTTTGACATTGAGAACATTGGGAGAGATGAGAGCTGACGTTTTAGTAAATGTGCAGATTACGTATCTCAGTCACAGACAAGAAGCTCAATTAAGACATTATCTTCACCACTGGGACTGGGGGCAACAGGACCACAGGCCAAATAATACAGCTCAACACTTCCACACTACCACAGTGAGTAGAATCAGGCTTCTGAACACAGAAAACTTGCAGAATTATTAATTATGAATTGTATTAGACGTTATTAGACATTTCTGTTGTTGAGGAGGATGGGAGACCCACAGAGACGTCAAAATGTTTTTCAAAAATCGTCAAAGAGTAATTATTTTAACCTGAAGCATTTAATAAAGACACTTATAGTACAATATTATGGGGAATAGGAATGAGAGGGCTACTTACACCATTTTGGGAAGGGATCACAGCAGTGATTGAATGAGGGTATGAGGCATGAGTTGAGGTGTTCAGAGGCTTGACCAGTGCAGGACAGGATTTGACCGGGAAGACAATAACACAAAAACACTACACAGTGAGACAAAAGAGCTAAGAATGAGTTAGTCCAAGCAAGGAGTCAAATCATAGATGTGTAATAATGTGATTGTGATTGACTCTACATAAAGTAATGACAGAAAAATTGACAGGGGTTCCCTCACTGTGCTTGGAGAGGAAACATTCAATGTGCCAGTGGATGAGTGGGCCACATGAGACGTGGCTTCCAGTTCATGTGAGGAGGTAGTTGAATGGTAGTGGAGTGGTCATCGCTTGTTAAACCATGGAACAGGAGGGGACTTAGCTGGAAATACAAATAGCAGATACGTTCCCTTGAAGCTGAGCCATCGTAGGTTAACCTCTATGGGCTAGGTGGGACGCTAGCGTGCCACCCGTGGTGCACTCCATCAACAGCAGGTGCATTTCAAGAGCGGCAAATTTGAATCCAAATAAATGTCAAAATTCAAATTTTTCAAACATACAACTATTTTACACCCTTTGAAAGATAAACATCTCCTTAATCTAACCACGTTTTATGATTTCAAAAAGGTTTTACGGCGAAAGCATAAATTTAGAGTATGTTAGGACAGTACATTTACAAGAGTTGTGTGTAATGTTTTGTCAATTCAAAGACAGGGTCACCAAAACCATAAAACCAGCTAAAATGATGCACTAACCTTTTACAATCTCCATCAGATGACACTCCTAGGACATTATGTTAGACAATGCATGCATTTTTAGTTCTATCAAGTTCATATTTATATCCAAAAACAGCGTTTTACTATGGCATTGATGTTGAGGAAATCGTTTCCCTCCAATAACCGGCAGTCAAGTCAGCATCACAAATGAAATAATTCAAATTAAAAAACATTGGTAAAATATTATATTGTCATTTAAAGAATTATAGATGTACATCTCTTGAACGCAATCAACTTGCCAGATTTAAAAATAACCTTACTGGGAAATCACACTTTGCAATAATCTGAGCACTGCGCCCAGAAAAATACGCTTTGCGATACAGACTAGTCGTCATGTTGGGGAGATCTAAAATCGAAAATACTATGTAAATAATCCATTACCTTTGATTCTCTTCATCAGATGTCACTTCCAGGTATCACAGGTCCATAACGAATGTAGTTTTGTTCAAAAAAGCTCATCATTTATGTCCAAAAATCTCCGTCTTGTTAGCACATGATCTAAGCCCGCCGGACTTCACTTCATGAACGAGGGGAAAAAATATATTTACGTTCGTTCAAACATGTCAAACGTTGTATAGCATAAATCATTAGGGCCTTTTTTAACCAGAACATGAATAATTTTCAAGGTGGACGAATGCATACTCTTTTATAACGTATTGGAACGAGGGTACCCAACATGAACTCGCGCGCCAGGTGTCTAATGGGCCATCATCGTTCCATGGCTCTTGTTCGGTCAGATCTCCCTCCAGAAGACTCAAAACACTTTGTAAAGGCTGGTGACATCTAGTGGAAGCAATACGAAGCGCCAAAACATTAAGCAGCCCCTGTGTTTTTCAATGGCATAGGTTTAAAGGTAATACAACACATCAGGTATCCACTTCCTGTCAGAAAATGTCTCAGGGTTTTGCCTGCCAAATGAGTTCTGTTATACTCACAGACACCATTCAAACAGTTTTAGAAACTTTAGAGTGTTTTCTATCCATATATAATAAGTATATGCATATTCTAGTTACTGGGTAGGATTAGTAACCAGATTAAATCGGGTACATTTTTTTTATCCAGCCGTGCAAATACTGCCCCCTAGCCCTAACAGGTTAATAATTCTTAGGGCTCGTGGACCGCTAGCAAAACACCTACGACAACATCCGGTGAAATTGCAGAGCGCCAAATTCAAAATAGAAACATATTAAACATTCATGAAAATACAAGTGTCATACATCATTTAAAATCTTAAAATCTTGGCAATCGAACACCGTTGTCAGATTTCAAAAACACTTTACGGTGAAAGCATAGCTTTCGATTATCTGAGGACAGCACCCCACAATAACATATTTTCCAAACTTGCACAGGCGTCACAGAATCCCAAATAGTGATAAAATAAATCACTTACCTTTGAAGATCTTCCTCCATTTGCAATCCCAAGGGTCCCAGCTACACAATGAATGGTCGTTTTGTTCGATAAAGTCCTTCTTTATATCCCAAAATAGTCTGTTTAGCAGGAGCCATGACTTCAGAAATCCACTCCTTCAACATGCAGACAAAGAAGTTCTAAAAGCTACCAGTGTATTTCGTCCAAACAAGTCAAATAACGTGTCTATATCATCTTCAGGTTGTCTAAAATGTAAAGAAACTATAATATTTAACCTGTTAGGGCTAGGGGGCAGTATTGACACGGCTGGATAAAAAACATACCCGATTTAATCTGGTTACCACTCCTACCCAGTAACTAGAATATGCATATACTTATTACATATGGATAGAAAACACCCTAAAGTTTCTAAAACTGTTTGAATGGTGTCTGTGAGTATTACAGAACTCAAATGGCAGGTCAAAACCTGAGAGATTCCTTTACAGGAAGTGGCCTGTCTGACCATTTCTTGAACTTCTTTTCCATCTCTATCTTTTACTAAGGATCTCTGCTCTAACGTGACACTTCCTACGTCGTCCATAGGCGCTCAGAGCCCGGGAAAAAACAGAATGTCGTCATCCCAGCCCCAGGCTGAAACACATTATCGCCTTTCTCAAGTGGCCGATCAAGGGACTCTGGGCTTATGCGCATGACCCGACCGCCCCCGCCTTTGTGATTTTTTCCTCTGTTTGCCGAAAAGGAGATTCCCTGTCGGAATATTATCGCTTTTCTACGAGAAAAATGGCGTAAAAATTGATTTTAAACAGCGGTTGACATGCTTCGAAGTACGGTAATGGAATATTTAGAATTTTTTTGTCACGAATTGCGCCATGCGCGCGTCCCTTCTTTACCATTTCGGATAGTGTCTGGAACGCACGAACAAAACGCCGCTATTCGGATATAACGATGGATTATTTTGGACCAAACCAACATTTGTTATTGAAGTAGCAGTCCTGGGAGTGCATTCTGACGAAGACAACAAAAGGTAATCAAACTTTTATAATAGTAAATATGATTATGGTGAGTGCTAAACTTGCCGGGTGTCTAAATAGCTAGCCCGTGATGCCTGGGCTATGTACTTAGAATATTGCAAAATGTGCTTTCTTCGGGTTTTCACCTGCCATATCTGTTCTGTTATATTCACAGACATTATTTTAACAATTTTGGAAACGTCAGAGTGTTTTCTTTCCAAATCTACCAATTATATGCATAGCTTCTGGGCCTGAGTAACAGGCATTTTACTTTGGGCTCGCCAGACTCTCCGAACTTCCGAAAACTGCCCCCTAGCCCTAAGACGTTTTAACGGTCCTCACACTGTTCATGCTCTCATTACATAGACGCGTACTGCTCACCTGTTCATCTCGTAATGAATAATGTGGAAATTGAGCAAGTTGAGGTGACTAAACTGCTTGGAGTAACCCTGGATTGTAAACTGCCATGGTCAAAACATATTGATACGACAGTAGCTAAGAATGGGAGAAGTCTGTCCATAATAAATCCCTGCTCTACCTTCTTAACAACACTATCAACAAGGCAGGTCCTACAGGCTCTAGTTTCTACCTTCTGTCATGGGAATTCTGTTCCCAATGTTCATAAACCGAACTTCAATTAAACTACTCAGTCTGCCCCCCAGAGGGTGTAAGATTCTGGTTGGATGAAGCAGACGGAGAGCCAGCCTACAATTGGTCAGAATGTTTATTTACGAGAGCTCTGAATATCATACAATGTACACAGCCTTTTATACCTGACATTTGGTCATACCATATGTCATACCCCTTACAAATGCCCCTCCTCTTCTTTAACACTGTCAATGCTTATTTACAAGTCTTCTCCATCTCATACATTGCTTATCATATCCTGCCCCATGTTACATAATCTACTGCAAGCCTAAAGGTTTCTCCCCTCCCTGGTTGGGGAGACCTTCTTCCTGTTATCAGTTTCACAGTGGTCACAAGTTGTCTGCTGTCTGGTTGCTTACATTGCTAAATCATTAACCTGTCTAGGCTAGGCGGGACGAATTCGTCCCACCTACGTAACAGCCACTGCTATCCTGTGGCGCGATTTTCAAAACCTTAAAAATCCTATTACTTCAATTTCTCAAACATATGACTATTTTACAGCCATTTAAAGACAAGACTCTCGTTAATCTAACCACACTGTCCGATTTCAAAAAGGCTTTACAACGAAAGCAAAACATTAGATTATGTCAGCAGAGTACCAAGCCAGAAATAATCAGACACCCATTTTTCAAGCCAGCATATAATGTCACCAAAACCCAGAAGACAGCTAAATGCAGCACTCACCTTTGATGATCTTCATGAGATGACAACCCTAGGACATTATGTTATACAATACATGCATGTTTTGTTCAATCAAGTTCATATTTATATCAAAAACCAGCTTTTTACATTAGCATGTGACGTTCAGAACTAGCATACCCCCCGCAAACTTCCGGGGAATTCGCTAACATTTTACTAAATTACTCACGATAAACGTTCACAAAAAGCATAACAATTATTTTAAGAATTATAGATACAGACCTCCTCTATGCACTCGATATGTCCGATTTTAAAATAGCTTTTTGGTGAAAGCACATTTTGCAATATTCTAAGTACATAGCCCAGGCATCACGGGCTCGCTATTTAGACACCCGGCAAGTTTAGCACTCACCATAATCATATTTACTATTATAAAAGTTTCATTACCTTTTGTTGTCTTCGTCAGAATACACAGCCAGGACTGCTACTTCAATAACAAATGTTGGTTTGGTCCAAAATAATCCATCGTTATATCCGAATAGCGGCGTTTTGTTCGTGCGTTCCAGACACTATCCGAAATAGTAAAGAAGTGTCACGCGCTTGGCGCAATTCGTGACAATAAAATTTTAAGTATTCCATTACCGTACTTCGAAGCATGTCAACCGCTGTTTAAAATCAATTTTTACGACACTTTTCTTGTAGAAAAGCGATAATATTCCGACAGGGAATCTCCTTTTCGGCAAACAGAGGAAAAAATCCCAAAGGCGGGGGCGGTCGGGGTCACGCGCATAAGCCAGTGTCTCTTGATCGGCCACTTGAGAAAGGCGATAATGTGTTTCAGCCTGGGGCTGGAATGACGACATTCTGTTTTTTCCCGGGCTCTGAGAGCCTATGGAAGACGTGGGAAGTGTCACGTTAGAGCAGAGATCCTTAGTAAATGATAGAGATGGAAAAGAAGTTCAACAAATGGTCAGACAGGCCACTTCCTGTAAAGGAATCTCTCAGGTTTTGACCTGCCATTTGAGTTCTGTTATACTCACAGACACCATTCAAACAGTTTTAGAAAATTTAGGGTGTTTTCTATCCATATGTAATAAGTATGTGCATATTCTAGTTACTGGGTAGGAGTGGTAACCAGATTAAATCGGGTATGTTTTTTATCCAGCCATGTCAATGCTGCCCCCTAGCCCTAACAGGTTAACACTGTCAATGCTTATTTACAAGTCTTCTCCATCTCATACATTGCTTATCATATCCTGCCCCATGTTACATAATCTACTGCAAGCCTAAAGGTTTCTCCCCTCCCTGGGTGGGGAGACCTTCTTCCTGTTATCAGTTTCACAGTGGTCACAAGTTGTCTGCTGTCTGGTTGCTTACATTGCTAAATCATTAAGCTTCAACTTTTCCGACACACACACATTAGTACATTCATCTTATAATCACTCGGTTATACCTTTTCAGGTTGAAATCATTTAGTCAAACATTTAATCATATTATTTCCATTACAATCCACCCTATTGGCTAAATATTTCACATACACTATAACACATCTATTTTTATTGGATTCAGAAATGTCACACAAAATCAAACTAGATCAAAGAAAACGAGTACATGTATTTTCATTACATACTTATCAATGACTGTTCTAAGCCTATGTCCAGTCATAACTCTTCGGATTAGGATTTTTGCATTGACCTTCATTTAGAGAAACAGTCTTCCTAAACATTAAAGATGGTCTCGTCTAACATGGGCTCCTCGTAATTGAATGAATCCTCCACCAGGCTCGGCGGTAGGTATTTGTCATCCCACTGGTCTGAACTTGGAATCGGTCCGTATCTCACCATCTGCTCCGTCATCGATCTCTCCAGAGCCCCGGAAATGAGACCTCTCGCACAAGGGACCAAACAACAACCACATAATATCAACACAGTCATACAGGTGAAAGCAGTCCACAACACAGTGATTACAACCAATTTTCCGAACGTACTATCAAACAATCCCGTGAGTGCCGTGTCCACCCCGGAATTTTCTGCTAACTCCTGAGCTAAATTGTTTAGACCGGCCAGGGCCTTGGTCACTGATCCATCTGGAGCTGTGTTCTCAGGGATGAAAGTACAGCATTCAGATCCGAACATCACACACACACCACCCTTTTCAGCCAGAAGCATATCCAAAGCTATTCTATTCTGCAATACCATCAAAGTGGTCGCAGCTGTCTGTTCTGCTAACCCTTGAATTGCCTCTCTGGTATAGTTGATGAAACGCAGTTGGTTATAATAAATGTAATTTATCCAATCCACATTTTTAGTGAGAGTCGACCACCAAAAAAGACATGATTCCAATCCAGCCCATATCTGATTCCTAGCTTTAAACTCATCAGGCACCCCCCTTGGAACCCCAATGCTATCAATGTAAATTCTATCGTCAAAGGACCCTGACGGAGCTCTCCTCCTCTCTCTTTCACCTGGCACTAGGTCTTGTGTTGTATAAGGGTGAAGGGCATGCCTAACTGTACCAATGCACAAATACCAGTACAATTTGCAGGCAGGTTTGGCCACAGCTTCATACCTCCACACAACCACCAGACATCCGCTCTCGGCCTTTTTATCTTACTAAAGTCCTCGGAACTCAACCACCCAGTCAGGTCCCTCATTGTCTCGTCAGTTGTAACATTCTCTGTCCTATTGCATGTTCTTACTTCCCCTACGTTCCATCCGTGTGTGTTGTGTCGAGCCATACAATAATAGTCTCCTCCTGCGACTGTGAAAGGGGAAGTCTGGATCTAACAGGCACATAGGATACAGATAATGCAGATCAGTGCAACTGTCTGGCTTCCTTGCCTTCATGAACAGCTTTACCATACAGGCCATTCCCCTTGGTAAATTAATTCCATCGAGTAGAAAGGGGATGGTTGTCAACTGAAGTTTGGCTGTTGTGCAGGCATAACCTTCTTCTTTAGCTACTGATCTAGCTGTATACTGAATCCATTCCAGCCATAGGTTGGAATCCCCAAACCAAGTCTCCACCTCAATCACTTCCTTAACCTATTGGGGCTATGTGGGACGCTAGCGTGCCACCCGTGGTGCACCCTATCAACAGCAGGTGCATTTCAAATAGCGGCAAATTTGAAACCAAATAAATGTCAAAATTCAAAATTTTTCAAACATACAACTATCTTACACCCTTTGAAAGATAAACATCTCCTTAATCTAACCACGTTGTCCGATTTCAAAAAGGTTTTACGGCGAAAGCATAAAGTTAGATTATGTTAGGAGAGTACGTTGACAATAGCTGTGTGTAATGTTTTGTCAATTCAAAGACAGGCGTCACCAAAACCATAAAACCAGCTAAAATGATGCACTAACCTTTGACAATCTCCATCAGATGACACTCCTAGGACATTATGTTAGACAATGCATGCATTTTTAGTTCTATCAAGTTCATATTTATATCCAAAAACAGGGTTTTACTATGGCGTTGATGTTCAGGAAATCGTTTCCCTTCAATAACCGGCAGTCAAGTCAGCACCACAAATTAAATAATTAAAATTAGAAAACATTGGTAAAATATTATATTGTCATTTAAAGAATTATAGATTTACATCTCTTGAACGCAATCGACTTGCCAGATTTAAAAATAACCTTACCGGGAAATCACACTTTGCAATAATCTGAGCACTGCGCCCAGAAAAATACGCTTTGCGATACAGACAAACGGCCATGTTGGAGAGATCTAAAATCGAAAATACTATGTAAATAATCCATTACCTTTGATTCTCTTCATCAGATGTCACTTCCAGGAATCCCAGGTCCATAACGAATGTAGTTTTGTTGAAAAAAGCTCATCATTTATGTCCAAAAAGCTCCGTGTTGTTAGCACATGATCTAAGCCCGCCGGACTTCACTTCATGAACGAGGGGAAAAAATATATTTACGTTCGTTCAAATATGTCAAACGTTGTATAGCATAAATCATTAGTGCCTTTTTTAACCAGAACATGAATAATATTCAAGGTGGACGAATGCATTTTCTTTTAAAACGTATTGGAACGAGGGTACCCAACATGACCTCAATCGCCAGAGTCTAATCGGCCATCACCGTTCCAAAGCTCTTGTTCGGTCAGATCTCATAGTAGAAGACTCAAAACACTTTGTAAAGGCTGGTGACATCTAGTGGAAGCAATACGAAGCGCCAAAACATTAAGCAGCCCCTGTGTGTTTCAATGGCATAGGCTTAAAGGTAATTCAATACATCAGGTATCCACTTCCTGTCAGAAAATGTCTCAGTGTTTTGCCTGCCAAATGAGTTCTGTAATACTCGCAGACACCATTCAAACAGTTTTAGAAACTTTAGGGTGTTTCCTATCCATATATAATAAGTATATGCATATTCTAGTTACTGGGTAGGATTAGTAACCAGATTAAATCGGGTACGTTTTTTTATCCAGCCGTGAAAATACTGCCCCCTAGCCCCAACAGGTTAAGATCTTTCGTCTGAACTATCCTCACCGGTCCTTGGCTCTGGATGACTACACGGGTAATGTCCGTTTTATCAGGGGTACTACTGGTATTCTGGCTGGCGGTAGAACTATCTCCTGTCCTAACCTCTACTACTCGGAATGGTACCGCAGTGTCGACAATGGTCTGGTCAAGGCCAACATACCATAACCCTAAATCCTCTTTCTTTATGCTTTTAATGGTCATTCCTATCTTCAAGCAATACTTCCCTTGCTCTGGATTGCAGTCAAAAACCCTGGCCTTCACTATACTCCATCTGTTTCTATATTGGGTGTGTGGATTGACATAGCCTTCTCTCTCTGTGTGAGCTATGATTCCATGAGTTACACCGGGATCTACACAGATATCTTCCCCATGAAGTCCGAGTCCTAGACTGCCAGGAGGTTAGGGACCCCATTTGGTCTGCATAGAACTCTATTGAGACATCCTTCCCTAACTCTACTCTCACTTCCTTTTTATCCAGATCGAGTGACCTTTTGTACCTAGGCTATAAAAACTCCTCATCTTCTACACTATGGGTCAAGTTACCACTTTCTGACTTCTCGAGTGGTTCATGGTGTATTAGGAATATGGCTCCCACAATCAGACAGCTCAGACTGACCAGTACCGCTGTAAAGCCCCACCCCCTCCCGGCGAATATATCACTGGCTAGAGGCCAACCCACACTTTCACTTCTATGAATGCACATAGTGAGGATCGGGCGGGTTAGGGAATCTTCGTTAGAGAGGTAACCCCCGAACCTTATTGGTATTCGGTTCTTCTCCTAACTCTGTGATTGTTCGACAGTGTCAGTGTGTCTTACCCTCCCGCAATGTGTGATATGAACCCAGGTAGCTCTTTCAGCTATTCTCACCGCGAAGGCTATTACCAGGAACACTTGGTATGGGCCCTCCCACCGTGGCTGCTTCCAGTTCTTTTCTCCACAGGGACTGGATCCACACCCAGTCTCCTGGTTGGATTGAGTGAATCATCTTCTCCTGTAATTCACCTGTTGGACACAAAGTCTCGGACATACGGGTTTGGTTAACCATGTGTTCTGTTAGTATATCTTCAACTTCTATGTCTACCTGTTCTGGCCTCCCTAACTCTGGCATTCTATATGGTTTACCTGATCAGCTAAAATGTAATCCATTATTTAAAGAGATAGATACTAGTAAACCAACTACCCTAATTGTGTCCACCCAGTAAGTTGGGACCGCTTCTTCCCATTTAATATACTTATCTATTATAAAAAATGTTTTTTTAAGTAGTTCGTTATCCAATAGGCCACAAAGTGTTTCCGAATCTGCTCTACTATCACCCCTGTTGACACATGGCTCTGCCCATGTGTCAATCTTGCCGCATCTCTAAACAATGACTTAGGTATTATTGGTAACTTATCATGATACCAAATACCGTCCTTATATAAATTGCTCCTAACTTCTCCCATTTCGAAATCCCTGTCACTGGTGCTCTAGACTGACAATTTTAATATAGCTTTGTCTATGTTTACTTCCTCTTTTAAGAACTGCTTTGTCGACGGCTGCGGTTGAACCTGTTTAGGATAGGTGGCAGTATTTTCACGGCCGGATAAAAAACATACCCAATTTAATCTGGTTATTACTCCTGCCCAGAAACTAGAATATGCATATAATTGTTTGATTTGGATAGAAAACACCCTAAAGTTTCTAAAACTGTTTGAATGGTGTCTGTGAGTATAACAGAACTCATATGGCAAGCCAAAACCTGAGAAGATTGCATACAGGAAGTGCCCTCTCTGACCATTTCTTGGCCTTCTATAGCCTCTTTTTTGGAAAATAGAGGATCTCTGCTGTAACGTGACATTTTCTCTCAGAAGGCACTAGAACTGGGAATGATGACTTTTTACCCCGGAGGTTTTATCTGGACATGGTTCGTCAGGACTTCAAACAGCCGAAGCTAAGTAACATTAACATGATGCCTGCTAATTGCAGTCGTTGTACTTATAATATACAGGAGAACGATCGCCTTATGGCAAGGATAGCTGTGCTGCAAGCCCAGCTTCAGACGCAATCGTTAGGAAAGGGTCATTTCAGTGTAGGAGAGGATGAAACAGCATCTGTGCCACCAGTAAGTACAGATAGTAACGTTAGTATAAACCCCCTCGCACGGTCCCCCGCAGCCGGACAACTTTCTCATGGCTTCTGGAGGGAAACGCTGTAGGAATGCTCAACCGGTGTCGCTTATTCAGCCGACAGAAACTTTCAACCGGTTCTCCCCATTAAGCGAGTCGGAGTCGGAGGCCGAGACTTCTCTGGTCTCTACTCCTCCCGTTGTGGGGTCTGAGACGTCGAAGGCTCCCACCATTAGCTCTGACAAATTTAAAACCCTAGTCATTGGCGACTCCATTACCCGCAGTATTAGACTTAAAATGAATCATCCAGCGATCATACACTGTCTACCAGGGGGCAGGGCTACCGACGTTAAGGCTAATCTAAAGACGGTGCTGGCTAAAAGCTAAAACTGGCGAGTGTAGAGAGTATAGAGATATTGTTATCTACATCTAGCAGCATGCCATTTATCAAACAGATTTCCCTTGTCTCTAGCAAACTCCACATAAGTCTTATTAGAAGACTTTCTATGAGACCTAAATCTCTGTCGGTATGCCTCAGGCACAAGCTCATAAGCGCGAAGAACGGTAGCTTTGACCACTTCATAGTTCAAACTATCTTCCAGAGGTAGCGCTGATAAAACCTCTTGGGCTTTACCAGTTAATTTTACATTGTAGCAATAAACACCATACTTCTTCAGGCCATTTCAAGGCTACAGCTATACGTTCAAACCACACAAAAATAGGAGTCAACCTCTGACTCTCTAAACAAAGGTACTAAGGCAATCTGCCTACTAATGTCAAACGTGTTGGAAGCTACAGCTGGTGAGGACGACTCACTAACAGGCACAGTAGGAACGAAGGCTAGCCTCGCTGTCTCTGCTTCCAGTTCCATCTGGCGCATTTTGAAATCCATCTGCCGCTGTTCTCTTTCTCTTTCAGCCTCAAGTTTACACATTTCTAACTGGAGATTTTCTCGCCTAATTTGGGCTCTCTCTTCTGCCTCCAGTTGAAACTGTATAGAACGGACATCCCTTCTGGCATCACCAGTTGACAGTGGGGAGAGTGGATCAAAACGGGGCAATGTAGCTGGAGCTTTAGCCTCGCCTTCGGTCTCAGACACCGACGGGCTTACAGGAGCAGCAACATCCCCTACAGGGGGTAGTAGGCTCAGGCAGCGGTAACACAAGCACCTGCTCTTTCAACAATACATTTAACACTAGTGTCTTAACCTCCGCCTTAACTAAATTGTGAGAAATAGACAATGAATAATGTTCTGCCAAGGTCATTAAATCAATTTTACGACATTTATTAAACACCTCCCACAAAGGGTTATCCAAAAAGGATTTAAACTCAAAAGTAGCCATCTTGAACTACTACCAAACACAAGAGCCAACAAATAGCAAACACTAATGCTTATGACGCTCAACCACTGACTAACCACACAATAACAATCTGCATGAGCGGTATGGGCATCAGTAATGACAGATCCCGGATGAGCTCCCACTTATGTTACGAACCCCTTTGGCCCAGCGGTCTAGGGGGGATGGATACGAGACCCGTAACATAAATCATGCAAATTATAATCGTGACATGTAACAGTGAGAACCAAAAACCACAGACAACTGAAATCTACCGTCAAACTCAAAAGGTTTATTTTAAACACACGGTAAAGGGGTGTGGGAAAAGGGGCTGAGCTGGACCCAAGCAACGAAACAATAATCCAAAACCACCCCTAAGCTAGACTAGCCTATTTCAACAACAGCTAGCTAACTAACCAAAAATACAGTGGGTGGTCCGCCCAGTTCTAACTAGGGTACTTAGACACAGTATTCCTACGGGTAATGTATGTCCATGGGCGACTTGTCTTGGTACCCCCTTTTCCCACCAAACAAACAAACAGTCAAATAACAAAAACAATACTCACAGGATTACCGGACAAATGTGACATGTAGTTTGCAACAAACAAAAGAGATCAATACAGAGAGAGAGAGAGAGAGACACAGGGAGATATGGATTGGACACAAGAGCGAATGAGCACAAAGTTTGATCACAGAGTGAGAATGAGCTAGCGAGATAATGAGCTCGCGAGATAAAAATGAGCTGGGGAGAAAACAACTGACTGGGTTTTTAAACCAAGGGAAAGGGACTGTGATTGGTTGAGGGAAAAGGAACAGGTGTCTTCTGATTGGGGACTGATGATTGTCACCTGTGAGGGGAGAAGGAGAGAAAATGAAACACAGGATACACACTTGTATCCGTAACAGAGACCATGTCTGTGCCTCGATCTAGGTTGGGCAAAATTAAAGATGGCGGTGTTCGCTTTAGCAATCTCACTAGTATAAAGACCTCCTCCATTCCTTGCCATTATTGAAAGAGATTGTGATACCTCACATCTCAAAATTGGGTTACTTAATGTTAGATCCCTCACTTCCAAGGCAGTTATAGTCAATGAACTAATCACTGATCATAATCTTGATGTGATTGGCCTGACTGAAACATGGCTTAAGCCTGATGAATTTACTGTGTTAAATGAGGCCTCACCCCTGGTTACACTAGTGACCATACCCCCCGTGCATCCGGCAAAGGCGGAGGTGTTGCTAACATTTACGATAGCAAATTTCAATTTCCAAAGAAAAACAATGACGTTTTCGTCTTTTGAGCTTCTAGTCATGAAATCTATGTAGCCTACTCACTCACTTTTTATAGCTACTGTTTACAGGCCTCCCGGGCCATATGCAGTGTTCCTCACTGAGTTCCCTGAATTCCTATCGGATCTTGTAGTCATAGCAGATAATATTCTCATTTTTGGTGACTTTAACATTCACATGGAAAAGTCCACAGACCCACTCCAAAGGGCTTTTGGAGCCATCATCGACTCAGTGGGTTTTGTCCAACATGTCTCTGGACCTACTCACTGCCACAGTCATACTCTGGACCTAAGTTTTGTCCCATGGAATAAATGTTGTGGATCTTAATGTTTTTCCTTATAATCCTGGATTATCGGACCACCATTTTATTGCGTTTGCAATTGCAACAAATAATCTGCTCAGACCCCAACCAAGGAGCATTAAAAGTCGTGCTATAAATTCTCAGACAACCCAAAGATTCCTTGATGCCCTTCCAGACTCCCTCTGCCTACCCAAGGACGTCAGAGGACAAAAATCAGTTAACCACCAAACCAAGGAACTCAATTTAACCTTGCGCAATACCCTAGATGCAGTTGCACCCCTAAAAATTAAAAACATCTGTCATAAGAAACTAGCTCCCTGGTATATAGAAAATACACAAGCTCTGAAGCAAGCTTCCAGAAAATTGGAACGGAAATGGCGCCACACCAAACTGGAAGTCTTCCGACTAGCTTGGAAAGACAGTACTGTGCAGTATCGAAGAGCCCTCACTGTTGCTCGATCATCCTATTTTTCCAACTTAATTGAGGAAAATAAGAACAATCCTAAAAGCATAACAATTATTTTAAGAATTATAGATACAGACCTCCTCTATGCACTCGATATGTCCGATTTTAAAATAGCTTTTTGGTGAAAGCACATTTTGCAATATTCTAAGTACACAGCCCAGGCATCACGGGCTAGCTATTTAGACACCCGGCAAGTTTAGCACTCACCAATATCAGGTTTACTATTATAAAAGTTTGATTACCTTTTGTTGTCTTCGTCAGAATGCACTCCCAGGACTGCTACTTCAATAACAAATGTTGGTTTGGTCCAAAATAATCCATCGTTATATCCGAATAGCGCTGTTTTGTTCGTGCGTTCCAGACACTATCCGAAATGGTAAAGAAGGGTCGCGCGCATGGCGCAATTCGTGACAAAAAAATTCTAAATATTCCATTACCGTACTTCGAAGCATGTCAACCGCTGTTTAAAATCCATTTTTATGCCATTTTTCTCGTAGAAAAGCGATAATATTCCGACCGGGAATCTCCTTTTCGGCAAACAGAGGAAAAAAATCACAAAGACGGGGGCGGTCAGGTCACGCGCCTAAGCCCAGAGTCCCTTGATCGGCCACTTGAGAAAGGCGATAATGTGTTTCAGCCTGGGGCTGGGATGACGACATTCAGGTTTTTCCCGGGCTCTGAGCGCCTATGGACGACGTAGGAAGTGTCACGTTAAGAAGTTCCAGAAATGGTCAGACAGGCCACTTCCTGTAAAGGAATCTCTCAGGTTTTGACCTGCCATTTGAGTTCTGTTATACTCACAGACACCATTCAAACAGTTTTAGAAACTTTAGGGTGTTTTCTATCCATATGTAATAAGTATATGCATATTCTAGTTACTGGGTAGGAGTGGTAACCAGATTAAATCGGGTATGTTTTTTATCCAGCCGTGTCAATACTGCCCCCTAGACCATTAACAGGTTAAATAGCTGTAAAATAGCTCATAGTGTTTGAGAAATTGAAGTAATAGGATTTTTAACCTCTCTAGGCTAGGCGGGACGAATTCGTCCCACCTACGTAACAGCCACTACAAGCCTGTGGCGCGATTTTCAAAACGTTAAAAATCCTATTACTTCAATTTCTCAAACATATGACTATTTTACAGCCATTTAAAGACAAGACTCTCGTTAATCTAACCACACTGTCCGATTTCAAAAAGGCTTTACAACGACAAGCAAAACATTAGATTATGTCAGCAGAGTACCAAGCCAGAAATAATCAGACACCCATTTTTCAAGCCAGCATATAATGTCACCAAAACCCAGAAGACAGCTAAATGCAGCACTCACCTTTGATGATCTTCATCAGATGACAACCCTAGGACATTATGTTATACAATACATGCATGTTTTGTTACAACTCAAGTTCATATTTATATCAAAAAACAGCTTTTTACATTAGCATGTGACGTTCAGAACTAGCATACCCCCCGCAAACTTCCGGCGAATTTACTAACAATTTACTAAATTACTCACGATAAACGTTCACAAAAAACATAACAATTATTTTAATAATTATAGATACAGAACTCCTTTATGCACTCGCTATGTCCGATTTTAAAATAGCTTTTCGGTGAAAGCACATTATGCAATATTCTGAGTAGATAGCCCAGCATCACAGGGCTAGCTATTTAGACACCCACCAAGTTTAGCCCTCACCAAAATCAGATTTACTATAAGAAAAATGTTATTACCTTTGCTGTTCTTCGTCAGAATGCACTCCCAGGACTTCTACTTCAATAACAAATGTTTGTTTGGTTCAAAATAATCCATAGTTATGTTCAAATATCCTCTGTTTTGTT
This sequence comes from Salmo salar, assembly GCF_965601325.2. Classification (NCBI taxonomy): domain Eukaryota; kingdom Metazoa; phylum Chordata; class Actinopteri; order Salmoniformes; family Salmonidae; genus Salmo; species Salmo salar. The sequence continues at coordinate 73,900 of NW_027675567.1, read as the reverse complement.
TGTGCGTTCAAGACACTATCCGAAGGGTAAATAAGGGTGACGCGCCCGACGCGTTTCGTGACAAAACATTTCTAAATATTCCATTACCGTACTTCGAAGCATGTCAACCGCTGTTTAAAATCAATTTTTATGCCATTTTTCTCGTAAAAAAGCGATAATATTCCGACCGGGAAACCGTGTTTTAGTTCAAAGACAGAGAAAATAAAAACATGGGGTCACCTCGTGCACGCGCCTCAGTCTCATTGTCCTCTGATAGACCACTTACCAAAGGCGCTAATGTTTTTCAGCCAGGGGCTGCAAAGACATCATTCAGCTTTTTCCCGAGTTCTGAGAGCCTATGGGAGCCGTAGGAAGTGTCACGTTACAGCAAAGATCCTAAGTTTGCAATAAAGAGAGTCAAGAAGCCCAAGGAATGGTCAGAGAGGGCACTTCCTGTACAGAATCTTCTCAGGTTTTTGCCTGCCATATGAGTTCTGTTATACTCACAGACACCATTCAAACAGTTTTAGAAACTTTAGGGTGTTTTCTATCCAAAGCCAATAATTATATGCATATTCTAGTTTCTGGGCAGTAGTAATAACCAGATTAAATCAGGGACGTTTTTTATCTGGCCGTGTAAATACTGCCCCCTACCCATAACAGGTTAAAAAACATGAGCTGGCGCACACCCAGAAAAATAGTTTGTGAGGAGGTGTTGACTAACGGCGAATAAACTATAAACTATCAAAATAAATAAAGTCGCACACTCCATGTTTAAACTCCCAGCAATTGAATGGGTATTTACCAACGTTTCAGCATCACTGTGCCTTCCTCAGGGTGATGTCATGAATACTTGAACCAGGTTATGTTGACAAACAGTGCAATTAGTGTAACCAATGACAATAGTGAGGGCTGTGTCATAATGATTAAGTTAATTAAAATGAATTAGTGAAACTGGTCAAAAATATATGACATATTAAATATATTAATCTATTGTTATCATATAGAAACATCATGGAATATTGTACATCATATTAAATATATTGCTGTATTGTTATCATATAGAAACATCATGGAATATTGTACATCATATTAAATATATTACTCTATTGTTATCATATAGAAACATAATGGAATATTGTACATCATATTAGCATCAACATACATTATTGTTTCATTCAATTTCACATAATGAGGATATTTAATATTTTCAAGTTCAGAAGTCAGAACTCATCACCTGCTATGTAAAAGAGACAGAATAATGCACAATGGTCAATGCTATCTGGGATCCTTGGGACATCCCTACTCTAAACCCTAACCTTAACCCCTACCTTAACCATTTTAAATGTCAACTTCAACGGGCTAGGGACGTCCCAAGGATGTATCTCTACCTGAAAATACATGATCTAAGTGATTGATAGTTGGTATTCAGCAGTCATAAAGCCTTATTTACTTTAACCTCTATGGGCTAGGTGGGACGCTAGCGTGCCACCCGTGGTGCACTCCATCAACAGCAGGTGCATTTCAAGAGCGGCAAATTTGAATCCAAATAAATGTCAAAATTCAAATTTTTCAAAAATACAACTATTTTACACCATTTGAAAGATAAACATCTCCTTAATCTAACCACGTTTTACGATTTCAAAAGGTTTTACGGCGAAAGCATAAATTTAGAGTATGTTAGGACAGTACATTTACAAGAGTTGTGTGTAATGTTTTGTCAAGTCAAAGACAGGGTCACCAAAACCATAAAACCAGCTAAAATGATGCACTAACCTTTTACAATCTCCATCAGATGACACTCCTAGGACATTATGTTAGACAATGCATGCATTTTTAGTTCTATCAAGTTCATATTTATATCCAAAAACAGCGTTTTACTATGGCATTGATGTTGAGGAAATCGTTTCCCTCCAATAACCGGCAGTCAAGTCAGCGTCACAAATTAAATAATTAAAATTAGAAAACATTGGTAAAATATTTTATTGTCATTTAAAGAATTATAGATTTACATCTCTTGAACGCAATCAACTTGCCAGATTTAAAAATAACCTTACTGGGAAATCACACTTTGCAATAATCTGAGCACTGCGCCCAGAAAAATATGCTTTGCTATACAGACAAACGGCCATGTTGGAGAGATCTAAAATCGAAAATACTATGTAAATAATCCATTACCTTTGATTCTCTTCATCAGATGTCACTTCCAGGAATCCCAGGTCCATAACGAATGTAGTTTTGTTCAAAAAAGCTCATCATTTATGTCCAAAAATCTCCGTGTTGTTAGCACATGATCTAAGCCCGCCGGACTTCACTTCATGAACGAGGGGAAAAAATATATTTACGTTCGTTCAAACATGTCAAACGTTGTATAGCATAAATCATTAGGGCCTTTTTTAACCAGAACATGAATAATATTCAAGGCGGACGAATGCAAACTCTTTTAAAACGTATTGGAACGAGGGTACCCAACATGACCTCGCGCGCCAGAGTCTAATGGGCCATCATCGTTCCAAGGCTCTTGTTCGGTCAGATCTCACTGTAGAAGACTCAAAACACTTTGTAAAGGCTGGTGACATCTAGTGGAAGCAATAGGAAGTGCCAAAACATTCATCAGCCCCTGTGTTTTTCAATGGCATAGGTTTAAAGGTAATACAACACATCAGGTATCCACTTCCTGTCAGAATCTGTCTCAGGGTTTTGCCTGCCAAATGAGTTCTGTTATACTCACAGACACCATTCAAACAGTTTTAGAAACTTTAGGGTGTTTTCTATCCATATATAATAGGTATATGCATATTCTAGTTACTGGGTAGGATTAGTAACCAGATTAAATCGGGTACATTTTTTTATCCAGCCGTGAAAATACTGCCCCCTAGCCCCAACAGGTTAACAAGCGATGACCACTCCACTACCATTGTCAACTACCTCCTCACATGAACTGGAAGACACGTCTCATGTGGCCTACTCATCCACTGGCACATTGAATTTTTCCTCTCCAAGCACTGTGAGGAAACCTCTGTCAATTTTCTCTCATTACTTTATGTAGAGTCAATGACAATCACAATCACATTATTACACATCTATGATTTGACTCCTTGCTTGGACTAACTCATTCTGAGCTCTTTTGTCTCACTGTGTAGTGCTTTTGTGTTATTGTCTTCCCAGTCAAATCCTGTCCTGCACTGGTCAAGCCTCTGAACACCTCAACTCATGCCTCATACCCTCATTCAATCACTGCTGTGATCCCTTCCCAAAAATGGTGTAAGTAGCCCTCTCATTCCTATTCCCCATAATATTGTATTATAAATGTCTTTATTAAATGCTTTAGGTTAAAATAATTACTCTTTTACGATTTTTGAAACACAATACTGTGGGTCTCCCATCCTCCTCAACAACAGAAATGTCTAATAACGTCCAACACAATTCATCATTAATAATTCTGCAAGTTTTCTGTGTTCAGAAGCCTGATTCTACTCACTGTGGTAGTGTGGAAGTGTTGAGCTGTATTATTTGGCCTGTGGTCCTGTTGTCCCCAGTCCCAGTGGTGAAGATAATGTCTTAATTGAGCTTCTTGTCTGTGACTGAGATACGTAATCTGCACATTTACTAAAACGTCAGCTCTCATCTCTCCCAATGTTCTCAATGTCAAACCGTGAAGGCTGGGTAGTTTTTTTTCATGATTGCAAAACAGGTCGTTTTAGTCGGCTGGCCCTCGCTGCATATTCGTCGCCAGACCCACTGGCTCCAGGTCATCTACAAGTCTATGCTAGGTAAAGCTCCGCCTTATCTCAGCTCACTGGTCACAATAACAACACCCACCCGTAGCACGTGCTCCAGCAGGTACATCTCACTGGTCATCCCCAAAGCCAACACCTCCTTTGGCCTTCTTTCCTTCCAGTTCTCTAGTGCCAATGACTGAAACAAATTGCAAAAATCGCTGAAGCCGGAGACTTATTGCTCCCTCACTAACTTTAAACATCAGCTATCTGAGCAGCTAACCAATCTCTGCAGCCGTACACAGTTCATCTGTAAACAGCCCACACAATCTACCTACCTCATCCCCATATTGTTTTTATTTACTTTGCTGCTCTTTTGCACACCAGTATTTCTACTTACACATCATCATCTGCTCATCTATCACTCCAGTGTTAATCTGATAAATTGTGATTACTTTGCTACTGCGGCCTATTTATTGCCTTATCTCCTCACGCCATTTGCACACACTGTATATAGACTTTCTTTTTTCTTTTGTGTTGACTGTACGCTTGTTTATTCCATGTAACTCTGTGTTGTTGTTTCTGTCGCACTGCTTTGCTTTATCTTGGCCAGGTCGCAGTTGTAAATGAGAACTTTTTCTCAACTGGCCTACCTGGTTAAAAAAAGGTGAAAAAATAAAAATAAAAAGATCCTATATCATAATGAATCAGATTACATGGAGAGGGGGGACCTGATCCTAGATCATAATGAATCAGAATACATGGAGAGGGGGGACCTGATCCTAGATCATAATGAATCAGATTACATGGAGAGGGGGGACCTGATCCTAGATCATAATGAATCAGAATACATGGAGAGGGGGGACCTGATCCTAGATCATAATGAATCAGATTACATGGAGAGGGGGGACCTGATCCTAGATCATAATGAATCAGAATACATGGAGAGGGGGGACCTGATCCTAGATCATAATGAATCAGAATACATGGAGAGGGGGGACCTCTTCAAAGTTAGGAGCGTTTGTCACAAATTAAGTGGGAAACTGTCACCAAAGTCAGCCCAGAATGAAAGTTCTTTCGAACATGACAGTACCTGTGTGTTTGTTTCGCTGTCCTGGTCCACCCAGGCCGCAGGTAAGGTCAAGGATAGCAGGGTTCGGTACACAAATCTGGTTCTCGGTAGGTCCAGGTCTAAACGGCAACAGGTAAGTCCAAAACAGTCCAGCTCGTACACGGTAAATCCAGCCAATGTAGATTGTCTCTTTCTCTATGGTTCATAGATCCTTCCCGCCCTCTCTCTCTCTTCCTGGTTTTTCTTGACCTTTTATCTGTGGGTCGGCTCCACCTTCTGAGGGTTCCCCTTGCTTCTGGGAATTGTAGCTTTGGCAGTCGGCCATTTTGTGATCTGTAGTTCTGATCGGGGCGGCCATTTTAGTGATCGGGCAGAGCCCGTTTATTAGTTCTGCCCTCACATATCTGCCATTTATCACTCGACCCCCTTCTTTGCCACACATCTCCCCCCTAGATCCGACCCCCTAGGTCGGGCTACTGCAGAAAAATATGCGTGCATGCGGGATAACCCATCCACATTTCCCATTTCCTTTCCTGCTCTGTGTTTCAAGTCAAAGTGAAACGGTTGGAGACTCAAAAACCACCGCATCACCCGAGCGTTCTTCTCTTTAGCCCTATGCATCCAGGTGAGTGGTGCATGGTCACTGATGAGGGTGAAGTGGCGCCCCAGCAGGTAGTATTTCAGGCTTTCCAGAGCCCACTTTACTGCCAGCGCCTCTTTCTCAACAACTGAGTAGTTGGTTTCCCGTGGTTCCAGCTTCCTGCTTAAAAACAGGATGGGGTGTTCCACCCCTTCTACCTCTTGGGACAGCACTGCTCCCAAGCCGACCTCTGAAGCATCCGTCTGAACCACAAACTCTCTCTCAAAGTCTGGTACCACCAGCACTGGATTACAGCAGAGGGCCTCCTGTAATGTCCTAAATGCTTTGGTGGCCCTTTCATCCCACTTGACCATGTTTGGCCCTCTGGCTCTAGTCATGTCGGTGAGTGGGGCGGCCACTGTGGCATAACTTGGGATGAACTTCCGGTAGTACCCGGTCAGCCCTAGGAAGGCTCGAACCTGCTTCTTATTTACTGGTTTCGGCCATTCTCTAATTGCCTCCACCTTCTTACGTTGGGGTTTGATTAATCCTCTTCCCACTGTGTATCCCAGATACTCCGTTTCCTCTAACCCCACATAACACTTGGCAGGGTTCGCTGTGAGCCCTGCCTTTCTAAGGGCGTCTAACACTGCCTGTACCCGGGGTAAGTGGGATTCCCAATCTGGGCTGTAGATCCCCACGTCATCTAAATAAGCTGCAGCGTATGCTTGGTGCGGTTTTAGGACCTTGTCCATGAGCCATTGAAAGGTGGCTGGGGCCCCGTGTAGGCCGAATGGCATGACGGTGTATTGAAACAAACCGTCAGGGGTTGCAAAGGCTGTCTTTTCTTTGGCCCTGGGGGTCAGAGGAATTTGCCAGTACCCTTTTGTCAGGTCCAGGGTCGTAATGTACCGAGCTTTACCAATTTTCTCCAGTAGTTCGTCTACTCTGGGCATGGGGTAGGCATCAAACTTGGAGATTTCATTTACCTTCCGAAAGTCGTTACAGAACCGCAAAGACCCATCGGGCTTGGAGACCATCACAATTGGGCTAGACCACTCACTATGTGACTCTTCGATCACTCCAGCTGTCAACATTTTCTCCGTCTCTGCTCTAATCGCTGCCTGTCGAGCCTCGGGTACCCGATATGGCCTCATGCTCACTTTTCTCCCTGGTAGGGAAACGATATCATGAGCTGTAACCTCAGTTCGGCCGGGTACCTCTGAAAACACATCTCTGTTTTTCTGGATCAGGGTCTTTACTTCCTGTACTTGTGCTGGGGACAAAGTAGGTGAAATATTTACTTCGGCTGTCTCCTGAGTGTGTGTGGGGTACGTAACCATTAGTGTTTCTCTCTCTCTCCGTGCTTTTAACAGGTTTATGTGATATATCTGTTCCTGGGGCCGTCGACCTGGCTGTCGGATCCGATAATTAACTTCTCCTATTCTCTCCAGTACTTCATATGGTCCTTTCCATGTTGCTAGTAGTTTGCACTCTACCGTGGGGATCAGCACTAACACCTTATCTCCCGGTTGAAATTCCCTCAGGGTAGCCTGCCGGTTATAAGTGTGCCGCTGGTGCTCTTGTGCTTGTCTCATGTGCTCTCTGATGATGGGCATGACTGTGGCTATCCTGTTTTGCATTGCCGTGACGTGCTCTATGACACTAGTATACGGGGTGGATTGGTGTTCCCAGGTTTCCCGGGCGATGTCTAAGATTCCCCGGGGGTGCCTCCCATATACCAGCTCGAAGGGAGAAAACCCCAGCGAGGCTTGAGGAACCTCTCTAATGGCAAACATCAGATATGGCAACATGCAATCCCAGTTTTTCCCATCCTTGTCGATTACCTTCCTGAGCATTGACTTCAGGGTCCGGTTGAATCTCTCAACCAGCCCGTCCGTCTGTGGATGGTAAACCGATATCCTCAACTGTTTCACCTGCCACAATTTACAAAGGTCCGCCATAAGGCGGGACATAAAGGGGGTCCCCTGGTCAGTAAGGATCTCCTTTGGGACCCCGACCCTGGTGAACAATAGCACTAGTTCCTTGGCGATATTTTTGGAAGCCATTGTCCGAAGGGGAATGGCTTCTGGGTAGTGAGTGGCATAATCTAGAATGACCAGAATGTATTGGTGCCCTCTGGCAGATTTGGGTAGTGGGCCCACTATATCCATCACTATCCTCTCAAATGGCGTTTCGATTATGGGGAGTGGCACTAACGGGCTTCTAAACGCTGGTCGGGGAGCTGTTACCTGGCACTCCGGGCACTCTCCACAGTGCCGAGCCACTTCAGCCTGAATTCCTGGCCAGTAAAACCTCCTTACAATCCGGTCTCGGGTTTTATCGATACCAAGGTGTCCACCCAGAATGTGCCCATGAGCTAGATCCAGTACTGTCTTCCTGTACCGGGTGGGGACCAACAACTGTTCCACCACATCAACCCCTATTTTTGAGACTTTGTACACCAAACCATTTTTCATGATGAAGTGGGGAAAACTATTAGGCATCATCCTATCATTTATGGGAGTACCATCTACGACCTGCACGTCTGCTCTGGCTTGCTGCAGGGTTGGATCCTGGTGTTGGGCCGTCCCGAAATTAGTCATGGACCCTGCCAGATCTGCTGGTTCTAGATAGTCATCCTCTGGATTCAGATCGACCCCAGCCCCACTAGTACTGGGCTGTTCATTATCAACAAGGTTTGCCACTTCATCCTCATCCTCCCCTACTAGTACCTGTGAGGTTGGCCCCTGGGAGACCTCTTTTTTTGGCCTTGGTTGAAGGCCCCATGCTTCTTCCTGCTTGGTCAGGGTTGTTGGCTTCTCAAATATGCCATTCTTTTGGCCTAACTTCGCAAAGTTAGGAAAGTATCTACCCAATATTACATCATATGGCATCTTTGGGACCACGCCGACCTCATAATCCAGCAGACCGTCCTCTGTTTGTATGCTCACTAAGGCTGTGGGGTACAGACGGGTATCCCCATGAATGCACGTAACACAGATATCCTGACTTGTATCCAGTTTATGCGTCGGCACTAGGTTTGCAACGACCAGGGTTAGCATACTGCCGGAATCCAGTAGTGTTTCAACCTCTTTCCCTTCAACCTTCACCCAGCACATATGTTTGTTTCTTGATCTTTCAAGTACAGTGGTTACCACGGGACATGCATACCATATCTCATCTTTTTCACCGAGGTTACATTGGATTGGCTCTTCTTTAATAGGGCAGTAGGCTGCAATATGTCCCGGTCGATTACAATTGTAACAGATAATAGGGTTTCGGGGGAGAGACCCCCTCAACCCCCAGTCCCGGTTTCTGTTTTTTCCCTTAGTGTCTCGGCCCAATTCTGATTCTTTCCTCATGGCCCCACGCTGCTCTCCTCCCCCTCCACCTGTTGGGACAGTCTTACCCTGTCCGCTGGTTCGCCCAGGCCTGGGGAATGGGAATCTTTCCTCCTGCGCCTGCTCAGCTGTTCCTGCCGTACAATACCATTCAACCAGGCCCACGAGATGGTCGGCGGAAAGTACATCGTTCTGGCCAACCCATCGTCGCACTTCTTGGGGTAGACCTCGCTGAAACTGGTTGAGTATGATGGTCTCGACGACCTCGGCGGACGAACGGGTCTCCGGTCGCAACCATTTCTGTGCCAGGTGAATCAAGTCGAACATCTGTGTTCGGGGGGGTTGTCCCGGTCTGTAGGACCACTGGTGGAAGCGGTGTGCCCTCACGGTATCGGTCACTCCCAGTCTAGTCAGAATCTCTCCCTTTAGTTTATCGTAATCCTGTGCATCCTTCAACTCCAGGTCGAAATATGCTTTCTGAGCGTCCCCTGCCAGGTATGGTGCCAGAAGCCCTGCCCATTCTTCTTTCGGCCACTTCTCCCTCTCTGCCGTCCTTTCGAAGGTGGTAAGATATGCTTCCCAATCATCCCGTTTATTAGTTCTGCCCTCACATATCTGCCATTTATCACTCGACCCCCTTCTTTGCCACAATACCCTACTATTTTTTAATATTTAATATGCCATAAACTGTTTTTTTTTTAACAGTTTCAGTAATTCATTGTAATTAACTTAATCATTATGTCACACCCCTCTCTATTGTCATTGGTTGCATTAATTGCACTGTTCGTTTACATAACCTGGTTCAAGTATTGATGACATCACCCTGAAGAAGGCACAGTGATGCTGAAACGTTGGTAAATACTGTCGTGTCTTTGGCTATGCCGGATTAAGTGATATGACATGCTAACTTATAAAATGATTTCTCTGTAATTAATATTACCTGATTAAGCTAATCATGTAAAAGTAATTAACTAGAAAGTCGGGGCACCACGGAAGAACGTTTATAGAGCCGTAATCTTCCGAATAAACTCTTAAAATACTTTGTAATATTTTACATCGATAGCAGTCAATATTAACCCTTGTTTTATTTTCAGTCTCATAATGAAAGTTGTAAGTTCTTGGCTATCTTCACGAACCCTGGCTAACAAGTTGAATCAGCAATACAAAATTGGGTTTAATTATTTATTTACTAAATACCTAACTAATCACACAGAATTACAAATACACAGACTACAATGATGTCATACAGAAAACGTCCTGGTGGACGGAACCTGTATGAAAGCTAGTTACACAAAGGAAAGGGGGTTGGGCTTGAATGAAAGAGCGGGAAGATTTAGGAACACAGAAACAGCAGCTATGCTATCGTAAATACATTATCTTATGCATTCTAAATTACCGCCCATTTGGAAAAGGAAAATGCAATAAATATTTACTCTGAGCTGCGCTTCGGTAGATTGGTCGTAGATGCTGGCCGGGTTGGCCAACAGACCTTCCGTACTCGGAAGAATGTCTCTGGTGGTAAATTGGATACGTGGTGGTATCTTCGTCTGGTTGTTAGACTGGATCCGTCGTCCGTCCTTTCCTAGCCCACGTAAGCAGCGGCCGCTGCTAACTCAACGGCTAGGAAGTAGCACTTCTGTAGTGAATAAGCTCAAAGTTCATACCATTCGCCACCAAAGCTCACGCCGAGGTTGGCTTAGTTCTGTTCTTGACGTGTGTCCTTCTAACGTAGAGGCTGCAGACCTCCCGTACTGCAACAACCTGGTTATCTTTTCGTCAAAGGATTATATAGTGGGGAGGGGGAGGGAGGTGTTTCATCGTTTATAACCCCTGTCTCTTCACAGGGTTGGGTTACTGATCGAGCAGGGCACTTTCCTTATGAAAACCCAAATCTCTCATTCGGAAGCTAAAATTACATTTCATCTCCTAACAAACATTTTCAATATCAAACATTTCAATTGCATAACAATTATAGAGCATAACAATTCCATGTGACTCTGATAACTAGAGGGTGTATACTTTCTCAGATACAGTTCATATACAGTTTATGTCGTCCTGTCATCAGTCATAATGTCTCAGATGACAACCGAACTGACATACATACTCATTACGTTCCCAAGCATATTTCCAACTGGTTTTATTAACAAAATATGTTGTACCTTTCTCCATTTGTTTGATGTTCCCAGACTCTCTATATTTAACAGGACAGCAGTCCTTCAGTAGGGTCAGTAAGAGAGGGGAAGGGGGAAAGGTATTTATGGGGGGGGTCATAAACCTTACCCACAGGCCAACGTCATGACAGTCCCCCCATGTTGGGTTCAATCTTGCGATTAAACTGCATGTTGTAAACCAATAATAAAAATGAACGTGGGTTGTCCTGGTTGTGGATCATCGTTGTGGTCCCCATCTGGCGGTCGACCTGGGTAGGGTGTCTGCAAATGAAGAAGTCCGCTCCAAGGCTGGGCAGTAGATGTCCAGTTGGTGGTTGCTATTGCAGTCCCCCCTCTGGTGGTCGACCCGGGTAGGGTCTCTGCAAATGAAGATGTCCATTCCATGACTCAGCAGCGGATGTCCGGATTGGGATCGCCATTCCGGACCCGCCGTCTGGTTGTCCAGACTAGAATATCTGGGCAGTAACTTAGGCAGATGTTAACAACGCACGCACACACACTCATGAAATATATCATTACATTTCCTCCCAAATGAGCGGCGTTGTGGCACTAACTGATGTTGTATGGGGGAGTTGTTTATGGCTGTATCACTTTCTATGTGCCGAAGAAAATGAAACAAAATGAATGAAAGCATAAACAAAACAAAATATAGTTATTTTGGGGGCAGTATTGACACGGCTGGATAAAAAACATACCCGATTTAATCTGGTTACCACTCCTACCCAGTAACTAGAATATGCATATACTTATTACATATGGATAGAAAACACCCTAAATTTTCTAAAACTGTTTGAATGGTGTCTGTGAGTATAACAGAACTCAAATGGCAGGTCAAAACCTGAAAGATTCCTTTACAGGAAGTGGCCTGTCTGACCATTTCTTGAACTTCTTTTCCATCTCTATCATTTACTAAGGATCTCTGCTCTAACGTGACACTTCCCACGTCGTCCATAGGCGCTCAGAGCCCGGGAAAAAACAGAATGTCGTCATTCCAGCCCCAGGCTGAAACACATTATCGCCTTTCTCAAGTGGCCGATCAAGGGACACTGGGCTTATGCGCGTGACCCCGACCGCCCCCGCCTTTGGGATTTTTTCCTCTGTTTGCCGAAAAGGAGATTCCCTGTCGGAATATTATCGCTTTTCTACGAGAAAAATGTCGTAAAAATTGATTTTAAACAGCGGTTGACATGCTTCGAAGTACGGTAATGGAATATTTAGAATTTTATTGTCACGAATTGCGCCATGCGCGCGACACTTCTTTACTATTTCGGATAGTGTCTGGAACGCACGAACAAAACGCCGCTATTCGGATATAACGATGGATTATTTTGGACCAAACCAACATTTGTTATTGAAGTAGCAGTCCTGGGTGTGCATTCTGACGAAGACAACAAAAGGTAATCAAACTTTTATAATAGTAAATATGATTATGGTGAGTGCTAAACTTGCCGGGTGTCTAAATAGCGAGCCCGTGATGCCTGGGCTAAGTACTTAGAATATTGCAAAATGTGCTTTCACCAAAAAGCTATTTTAAAATCGGACATATCGAGTGCATAGAGGAGGTCTGTATCTATAATTCTTAAAATAATTGTTATGCTTTTTGTGAACGTTTATCGTGAGTAATTTAGTAAAATGTTAGCGAATTCCCCGGAAGTTTGCGGGGGGTATGCTAGTTCTGAACGTCACATGCTAATGTAAAAAGCTGGTTTTTTATATAAATATGAACTTGATTGAACAAAACATGCATGTATTGTATAACATAATGTCCTAGGGTTGTCATCTGATGAAGATCATCAAAGGTGAGTGCTGCATTTAGCTGTCTTCTGGGTTTTGGTGACATTATATGCTGGCTTGAAAAATGGGTGTCTGATTATTTCTGGCTTGGTACTCTGCTGACATAATCTAATGTTTTGCTTTCGTTGTAAAGCCTTTTTGAAATCGGACAGTGTGGTTAGATTAACGAGAGTCTTGTCTTTAAATAGCTGTAAAATAGTCATATGTTTGAGAAATTGAAGTAATAGGATTTTTAAGGTTTTGAAAATCGCGCCACAGGCTGGCAGTGGCTGTTACGTGGGACGCAAGCGTCCCACCTAGCCCATAGAGGTTAATCATCTAATTGGACTGTATTCTATCTACGTCCATGGTCTTTGCAAAATGACCCTATCATGGCATTGTCTAATGACATATTTAGGGCTTTCCTAATTTGCGGGGTGGCGCTTAGGGTACTATCCTAAGTTGACAACTATATGATAAGTCTACAGCTGTAAGGCACTAGTTTTGGGCAGTCTACAGGATGACCTATGGACTTCTGGTTAGAAAACTGGTGAGTGCTGTAGAGTCAAAGGCCTAGAAGTAAATGTTCAACTTTACTAAGGCTGGTATATTGCTTGGGCCCTTAAGTGATCCTAGCATAAATCCTAATTGGATGTTCCGTTGTGCATGTGCGTTTATGCTTACACAATCGCGCATGTCAAGGGAAGAAAACCAAGTATCCTGGCAGATTACAATTTGTTCAGAATGAGTCTGACGTAGTCAGGTAATTTCCAGGTCAATGCCTGGAGGTCAGTCAGAATTGGTGTCAAGGGAGTCTGTAGTAGTTTTCTACAAGTCACGGTGTCTTCCACTATTGTAGTGGCGGTAGGTATGAAGTCTATTTCATAGCTATGTTATCCACGGAGGAGCTAACCTCTCGACGGAAGTACTCTTTAAGTATTGGACCAGTCGTACGTGGTGTGATCATGGTTCATGACTTCTAATAACTTTTCCTCCTGAATGGAGGGTCCTATTTATTAGTGGCATGTGTGTTAACCATTGGAAGAGTGCACTGGTGATTCCCCTCCCCGTGTTGCACTCTGAGTGACTCCTATGTCGCTGTTGTCAATGGCAATTTGACTTGGTGAGGTCTACTAATCCTTCTTACTGAGTGTTGCTGGACTGACTGTTGCTAGTATTGGTACTGGTACTCAAGGGGTCCAGTTGTCCTACCGATTTATTCTGAAATATTATCTACCGGAACACATGATTGGAGCATTTTACTAGTTGTATTGTAGTTGAACCTACACATGGCAAGGAATGATTATTGTTGCCATTTGTTTTGGAGGTGGCCAAGTCCACTGGACTTCCTTTACGACCAGTGTGGTACACCTCAGTACTATCTTAGATGTCTTCTAAGATAATCCCCGTCTAGGGGCCTGTCTGCTCCTCACTGTTCTCATAGGGGAGTTTACAACTAGATTTGATTTATGCTCTGGCGGCCTCGTACGGTGTTGTCCGTAGTCTCGACCCCCCCACCGGCCTCGATGAGGCTCATCATGGGTCTGGGCTACTATTCCCCCCCTTTGTGTCTCGGGACCCCCCCACCAGCGGGTGGTGTTGGTGTCCGAGGCGCAAACGAAAAGGTCGGACCCTATGTACGAGTTGTCCGTGGCCGCGTTATTATGAGAATGGCTGTAACCTTTCAACCAAATCTCCTGGTGTTTGTGCTTCAACACCCTCAGTGGCTGTCGAGGTCTGTCAGTCACCACCGCGTCCGCGTGTGGCAACCTCTTCAGAACCAGCAAACTGAGACGAGGATATCGGTCTGTGATATCGCAAAGTGTTTCACCAGTGGGAGTCATCGGGTCAGTTGCTGGACTGACGCCCTTAGTGTCATTGTAAGGGGTGACAGTCCCCAACAAAGCAGAAGGTGTATCATCGGAAGCAGAGTGTACTCTGCGCATCAATGTTTTTCTTGCTGAGACGGCCGCAGTGCTTGCGGAAGTGTCCGAAGAGCAAGAGAAGTTCATCTCAACTACCGTATTGCACAACTGCAAGGAGGAGGGAAGTTGCTCATTCACAGAGACAGCTGGCTCGAAATCATGAAAAGAATGGTCAATCAGATTGGCTGATGGAATGTGTCGAGATATCGTAATATCTCCTTGGATCGGATTCTGCACCAAGAGGTTTCTAAACGTCTTTTCCCAAAGGGGTGCTTTCGACAGATACCCCTTGTGAATGACTGCATTGCAGCTAGCGTTAGGGGAAGACAGTGTGGTCAGTGGAGAAGGCACTGTGGCCTGTGACCATACCTGGTTGGTTTTCCAATCCATCAATGGGAGTAACCGATCCATCAAGTCTGCTCCAAGTAGCAGGGTTACAGTTTCGAGGCTGGTAACATACACAGGGTGAACAAGCGATACGTCCTGGAAGTGTAGTTTCAGCATGACTCTCAATGTGAGAGGCGAGGTAGTCTGAGTGACCCCTCGAAGTGTAGTGTCGCATCGTTCCACTTTTAACCAACGTTTAGTTGGCTTCAAAGCCCTTTTGAGATCATCAAACAATGTTTGAGAGATGAGTGATATTGTCGCACCCGAATCAATTAGCGCATGACAAGTTAAGCAGTCCTCCAGGACTGTTTCCAGGTATGGCCGTTTAGATTCGTGGTTAGTGGACATATTCCCCACAAAGTGGAGTGGTCGTTGGCAACGACGTGATGTGCCATTTCTGTTCAAGGTGGAAGCAGATTGACTTTTCCGATTTTGAGTGGGCTTGGCTTTAACGAAGCGTTTGACCTTTTTCTTCGCAACTTTTGTATCAGAGTCTACAGACAAAGCCCGGGGGCTTGTTTCTTGATCAAGCGGGCCCTGGATAGGGTCTTGAATGAGAGCGGGAGAAATTTGAACTTTAAAGTCCTTGTTATGGGTGTTAATTTCTGCGGACCTGGTGTCCGGTAATTCCCCGTCTAGTCCTTGTGACTTATCTTTTACCCTTTTCTCAAATTGTTCTCGCTTTAGTTCTTCCCGTAGTGGGACTTCTGGAGAACATTGGTCTACGTTTTGATCGTGCTTCAACCCTTTGTTACCCTTGTGCTCTGACACTTTTTGTGGGTTGGGTGCAGGAACGTAGCGAACGGGTCGTTTGTAGCGGTAGTCATGTTGATGGCTACGTACTTTACAGTTATTTCGACCGCGGGTTATTGGAATCATGGTTTCGAGGTAGAAACTGTTGTGGTGCGTCATCTCTCGACGCTCCAATACCTGATAATGCACCCTCTAACTGGAGTGAGTGCTCCTGGTTAAACTTCAAAACCGAGTGGTCAGGGCTCTTAGCGTTGTGAACTTTTGATGCCTCAAAAGCTGTGCTTGCAAGCTCTCTGAGTTGTAAGATAGGCAAGCCAACGTGGGCTGCAGGGCCCAAGTAGGTAATGAAGGTGGGATACATGTTCGACAGAAACATTTGTTTGAATGGTAACAGCTCTTCCATTCCTGTTTCCGTGAGTAGGCCAAAGTAAGCTGAACGAAGCCTATGATAGAAAGCTTGTGGGTGTTCGTTCCGAGCTTGTTTGACGGTGTTAGCCAGTGAGCTATCGTGTTTGCGAGTCGCAGAACCACTGAATTCTAATATCAAAGCTGTGGCAAGTTTAGCGTAGTCATTTAGCACGTGTTGCTGTTGTAGGCGAATGAACCTCGTCACGTGTCTATTCGACGTTCGCTTCAACAGGTAAACCCTGTCAGAAACCCGTAGCATTCGGGTAGCCACCCAACGCGTCCTCTATGTCAGCTAGGAACGTCTCAGTATCGTTTGGCTGACCTGGAACGGGGTCAAAGGTGGGGAAATTCTTGACGAGTTTGTCAAGGTATTCCGCGCAAAGCGGGCGGAGAGGGTTGGCTTCATCCTGTGGAGAAATTGAGGCCGACAGGCCAAGAGGAGAAGCCAAGCTTTGGCTTTGTTGGCCAAGAGGCTCCATATTACTCAGTGCCGAATGGCCAAGAGGAGAAGACTGAGGGACACATGATGGAGGCAATGTCTGAAACCTATCGTCTTCACTCCTTTGAGTACCGGACTCCGGTTGCTTGGATGGGTAGTCATGCTGTAGAGCGTGACCATTCTGGACTTCCTCCAGATGGTACCTAAGGGTGGTCTTCTGCTGCATTGCAGAGTCCACTTGAGCGCTTAAAGTACCAATTTTGGACACGTGAGTGTCACACCTGCTCCTTTCGGTCTCAAACTTATCTGTCATGGTTTGCAGATAGAGGTCTCGAGTACGGAGCGAGACATTCAGTGATGAGATTTCCTCTGCTTGCTTAGAAATCAATATTTCCATCCTCATCACCTGAGTTCTCTCATCATTCATTTGGTCAGCGACTTCAATAAGTTCTGCTGATTTGTCATCCAACTTAGTCATTGTGTTCATCAACTGATCGTCTTTGGTCTGCAGAATTTGGAGTAGAACATTGTTACCTTGAGTAACGTTCAACAAAACTGCCTGCATGTTATCAAATTGTGCGCTCCTGTTTATAGATAACTCAACAGATTTATCTAGTTTGGCTTGGACTACCTCGTATTTAGTTTTGGCTAAATCGAGTTGTTCCTGCAGATGACGATTTTGTTGGAGAGTTTGTGCTCGTTCCTCGTCATAAGTATTTGCAATTACTTTTAATTGTTCCGATTTCAAACGCAGTTCCTCGACTAGCAGAATGTTTTCATTTCCTGCTTTTGTCAATAGTTGCTCAGTTCTCTCCACCTGTGCCCTCATGTTAGCCATGTCTTGCACGTGCTTCAGCTGTGCACTGTGGTATTGGACCGATGCCAACCTTTGATGGCGATACATAAGTGCTAAAGTGGAGAGAACAGTCACAAAGCCTGTATTTGATGGTTGATTTTGGAGAGCGTTCGCAATTTCGGCTGTTGTTTTTCTAATGGCATAATTAGGGTTGGTATCACTGCTGAGGTCAGAGATCAATCCTTTTATGGGTGGAGGTTCACTAATTAGCGGAGGAGTGGTGACACACCTCCTTTGGTAGCTTGCACATTATTAGAAAAATTTAGAGGAAAAATGTTCCTATTTTTTTTTCAATGCTTGGGTTTGGAATTCATTGGAAGCTGCAAAGACAAGTTTAATCTATTTATAGATGTTGACGAACCATCAGTACTGTACCAGTAATGTGGAAGTTGGACGTGAATGAATTTGCAAAAAGCAAATTGAATTAATTAATCAATGCCAATGATTAATCCTACCTGGGTAGGCTATCTGGGTATTAAACTTGAATTAACCTGAGGTGTTGGTTAATATGGGAAGTTTAAAAGTGTCTCATTTGATTGCAAGAACATTAACCTCTATGGGCAAGGCGGGACGAATTCGTCCCACCTACGTAACAGACCACCTGAATTCAGTGGCGCGATTTTTGAATCGTTTGAAATACTATTACTTCAATTTCTCAAACATATGACTATTTTACAGCTATTTAAAGACAAGACTCTCCTTAATCTAACCACACTGTCCGATTTCAAAAAGGCTTTACAACGAAAGCAAAACATTAGATTATGTCAGGAGAGTGCCCAGCCAGAAATAATCAGACACCCATTTTTCAAGCTAGCATATAATGTCACAAAAACCCAAACCACAGCTAAATGCAGCGCTAACCTTTTATGATCTTCATCAGATGACACACCTAGGACATTATGTTATACAATACATGCATGTCTGTTCAATCAAGTTCATATTTATATCAAAAAACAGCTTTTTACATTAGCATGTGACGTTCAGAACTAGCATACCCCCCGCAAACTTCCGGGGAATTTACTAACAGTTTGCTAAATTACTCACGATAAACGTTCACAAAAAGCATAACAATTATTTTAAGAATTATAGATACATTACTCCTCTATGCACTCGATATGTCCGATTTTAAAATAGCTTTTCGGATGAAGCACATTTTGCAATATTCTAAGTACATAGCCCAGCCATCACGGCTAGCTATTTAGACACCCGGCAAGATTAGCCTTCACCAAAATCCTATTTCCTATAAGAAAAATGTTCTTACCTTTCCTGTTCTTCGTCAGAATGCACTCCCAGGACTTCTACTTCAATAACAAATGTAGGTTTGGTCCCAAATAATCCATCGTTATATCCAAATATCCTCTGTTTTGTTCGTGCGTTCTAAACACTATACGAATGGTAAATAACGGTCGTGCGCATGGCGCATGGCGTGACAAAAAATGTCTAAATATTCCATTACCGTACTTCGAAGCATGTCAACCGCTGTTTAAAACCAATTTTTATGCCATTTATCTCGTAGAAAAGCGATAATATTCCGACCGGGAATCTGCAATAAGCTAAACAGCCGAATGAAATTTCTCCACGGGGGCGAATCGTGCACGCGCCTCATTCAATGGTCCTCTGATCGGCCACTTGGATAAGGCGATAATCTGTTTCAGTCAGAGGCTGCCTCGTCATCGTTCAGGTTTTTCCCGGGTTCTGAGAGCCTATTGGAGCCCTGGGAATTGTCACGTTACAGCTAAGATCCTTACTCTTCAATAAACAGATGCAAGACGCACGACTCCTTGTCAGACAGGCCACTTCCTGCATGAAACCTTGTCAGGTTTTTGCCTGCCATAGGAGTTCTGTTATACTCACAGACACCATTCAAACAGTTTTAGAAACTTTAGGGTGTTTTCTATCCAAACCTGAACAATAATATGCATATTCTAGCTTCTGAGTTGGTGTAGGAGGCAGTTAAAAATGGGAACATATTTTTTCCAAAATTCTCAATACTGCCCCCTAGCCCAAACAGGTTAAGGTATGTTCAACAATTTAACTTATTAAATTGAATGAGATGATAATCCATACAATCTCCATTGATTGGATATCATAAGTGTAAACAGTAGATCAAATGTTGGGAACACTCCCCACTATGGTACACTTCTTCCTTGGGCCGAAACCACATGGGATTCCCGCTGGGGCGGGACTTCTGTCAGTACTGGATTACTGAATGGGTTTTGCAAAAACAAATTTTACTGATTGATAAATTTTAATGATAAATCAAACCTGTATAGGCTATATGGGATTTAAACTTTAATTAACCTGAGAGGTTTATCATCTAGGTTAATGTGGAAAAAAGATTACAATGTCTCATTTAGAAAACTCATCAATTTGGATATTATTTAAACTTGAGAATTTAAATCTGGCAATTTCACTTATTAGTTCAATTGAATAAGACATCGATATCCGTCTGGATATCACGAGTAACGACTTGAGTGTCACCTGACTAATTATTTGAAGGTAGGTCCCTGCTGGCACACGCTGAAATCCAACTCAAGTCGGATGAATTACAATGTGGCACAAACAAAATGGCTGTTTTCCATTTTGTTAGCTTAGCATCTCGAGCAAGCTAATGCTACTTGATGCCTGAACAATGCTCAACATAGGATTCCCTTGGCAAGGGAAAGGTTTTACTTATAACGTATTATGTTCAAACCCTTTTCGGCGATATTTGACGATGTTTTAACCAGAACTCGCGGGAAACAACGAACTGCACCGTGGTGTACTCGCCTCGAAACGCGAGAGACAGAGAGATACTTATCGCTGGTCAAGCTAATCTCTCCTAAATTTCAATCGGCTGGCTCTTTGTCCTCGCTCGAGAAATGAATAATGACCTAGCCAACACGCGTCTGAAACGCGAGAGGCAGAAATAGCCCAGCGTTGGCCAAACGCGCTATTTATCAGATAGCTTTATCAGTCCTCCTACAGAACTGTATAGCTTATGCTACCCACTGACTACGTCAGAGCACAACACGGAGGCGATTCTCCAGAGCACACACGCACCAATAATTCCGATCTACACTTCCCATAATGTATATAATAAACTTGGTATATTATGTAATCTGCTTTTCAATTCTATATAGGCTGAATCAAAATGAAAGCTTCATCCTATTTTAGATTCCTCGCACGGGGCGTCATATGTTGTTATCGAAATTACCCAAACGTGCGGCCTAGTTTTAGAGTCCACACAGGGGGCGCCAAAAATGTCTGTTCAGACGCTTTTCGGATCATTGAACAATGTTAAATTCTTTGGAAGCAGAGTATACTCTGCTAACAAGTGGAGAAGGCACTGTAAAATTGGGTTTAATTATTTATTTACTAAATACCTAACTAATCACACAGAATTACAAATACACAGAATACAATGTCGTCATACAGAAAACGTCCTTGATGGACGGAACCTGTATGATGGCTGGTTACACAAAGAAAGGGGGTTGGGCTTGAATGAAAGAGCGGGAAGATTTAGGAACACAGAAACAGCAGCTATGCTATCGTAAATACATTATCTTATGCATTCTAAATTACCGCCCATTTGGAAAAGGAAAATGCAATAAATATTTACTCTGAGCTGCGCTTCGGTAGATTGGTCGTAGATGCTGGCCGGGTTGGCCAACAGACCTTCCGCACTCGGAAGAATGTCTCTGGTGGTAAATTGGATACGTGGTGGTATCTTCGTCCGTCTGTTAGACTGGATGCGTCGTCCGTCCTTTCCTAGCCCACGTTACAGCGGCCGCTGCTAACTCAACGGCTAGGAAGTAGCACTTCTGTAGTGAATAAGCTCAAAGTTCATACCAGTTCATACCATAGCTCACGCCGAGGTTGGCTTAGTTGACATGTGTGTCCTTCTAACGTAGAGGCTGCAGGCCTCCCGTACTGGAACTACTGGTTATCTTTTCGTCAAAGGATTATATAGTGGAGAGGGGGAGGGAGGTGTTTCATCGTTTATAACCCTTGTCTCTTCACAGGGTTGGCCACTGATCGAGCAGGACACTTTCCTTATGAAAACCCAAATCTCTCATTCGGAAGCTAAAATTACATTTCATCTCCTAACAAACATTTTCAATATCAAACATTTCAATTGCATAACAATTCCATGTGACTCTGATAACTAGAGGGCGTATACTTTCTCAGATACAATTTATGTCGTCCTGTCATCAGTCATAATGTCTCAGATGACAACCGAACTGACATACATACTCATTACGTTCCCAAGCATATTTCCAACTGGTTTTATTAACAAAATATGTGATACCTTTCCACATTTGTTTGATGTTCCCAGACTCTCTATATTTAACAGGACAGCAGTCCTTCAGTAGGGTCAGTAAGAGAGGAAGAGAGAAAGGTATTTATGGGGGGGGGGGGTCATAAACCTTACCCACAGGCCAACGTCATGACACTCCTAATGGTAATATCTACTGTAGGAATACCTTTCTGTCTCCTAATGGTAATATCTACTGTAGGAATACCTTTCTGTATCCTAATGGTAATATCTACTGTAGGAATACCTTTCTGTCTCCTAATGGTAAAATCTACATGTAGGAGAACCTTTCTGTATCCTAATGGTAAAATCTACTGTAGGAATACCTTTCCTGACTCCTAATGGTAATATCTACTGTAGGAATACCTTTCTGTCTCCTAATGGTAATATCTACTGTATGAATACCTTTCTGTCTCCTAATGGGTAATATATACTGTAGGAATACCTTTCTGACTCCTAACGGTAATATCTACTGTAGGAGTACCTTTCTGTATCCTAATGGTAATATCTACTGTAGGAATACCTTTTCTGACTGACTCCTAATGGTAATATCTACTGTAGGAGTACCTTTCTGACTGACTCCTAATGGTAATATCTACTGTAGGAGTACCGTTCTGTCCTCCTAATGGTAATATCTACTGTAGGAGAACCTTTCTGACTCCTAATGGTAATATCTACTGTAGGAGAACCTTTCTTGACTCCTAATGGTAATATCTACTGTAGGAATACCTTTCTGACTGACTCCTAATGGTAATATCTACTGTAGGAGTACCTTTCTGACTCCTAATGGTAATATCTACTGTAGGAATACCTATCTAACTGTCTCCTAATGGTAATATCTCCTGTAGGAATACCTTTCTGTATCCTAATGGTAATATCTACTGTAGGAATACCTTTCTGACTGACTCCTAATGGTAATATCTACTGTAGGAATACCTTTCTGACTGACTCCTAATGGTAAAAATCTACTGTAGGAGAACCTTTCTGACTCCTAATGGTAATATCTACTGTAGGAATACCTTTCTATCTCCTAATGGTAATATCTAACTGTAGGAGTACCTTTCTGTATCCTAATGGTAATATCTACTGTAGGAATACCTTTCTGACTGACTCCTAATGGTAATATCTACTGTAGGAGTACCTTTCTGACTGACTCCTAATGGTAATATCTACTGTAGGAGTACCCTTTCTGTCTCCTAATGGTAATATCTACTGTAGGAATACCTTTCTGTATCCTAATGGTAATATCTACTGTATGAATACCTTTCTGTATCCTAATGGTAATATCTACTGTAGGAGTACCTTTCTGTATCCTAATGGTAATATCTACTGTAGGAATACCTTTCTGTATCCTAATGGTAATATCTACTGTATGAATACCTTTCTGTATCCTAATGGTAATATCTACTGTATGAATACCTTTCTGTCTCCTAATGGTAATATCTACTGTAGGAATACCTTTCTGTATCCTAATGGTAATATCTACTGTATGAATACCTTTCTGTATCCTAATGGTAATATCTACTGTAGGAGTACCTTTCTGTATCCTAATGGTAATATCTACTGTAGGAATACCTTTCTGTATCCTAATGGTAATATCTACTGTATGAATACCTTTCTGTCTCCTAATGGTAATATCTACTGTAGGAATACCTTTCTGTATCCTAATGGTAATATCTACTGTAGGAGTACCTTTCTGACTGACTCCTAATGGTAATATCTACTGTAGGAATACCTTTCTGACTGACTCCTAATGGTAATATCTACTGTAGGAATACCTTTCTGTCTCCTAATGGTAATATCTACTGTAGGAATACCTTTCTGACTCCTAATGGTAATATCTACTGTAGGAATAACTTTCTGTCTCCTAATGGTAATATCTACTGTAGGAATACCTTTCTGACTGACCCCTAATGGTAATATCTACTGTAGGAGTACCTTTCTGTCTCCTAATGGTAATATCTACTGTAGGAATACCTTTCTGACTGTCTCCTAATGGTAATATCTACTGTATGAATACCTTTCTGTCTCCTAATGGTAATATCTACTGTAGGAATACCTTTCTGTATCCTAATGGTAATATCTACTGTAGGAGTACCTTTCTGACTGACTCCTAATGGTAATATCTACTGTAGGAATACCTTTCTGACTGACTCCTAATGGTAATATCTACTGTAGGAATAACTTTCTGTCTCCTAATGGTAATATCTACTGTATTAATACCTTTCTGTCTCCTAATGGTAATATCTACTGTGGGAATACCTTTCTGACTCCTAATGGTAATATCTACTGTAGGAATACCTTTCTGTCTCCTAATGATAATATCTACTGTAGGAATACCTTTCTGTCCCCTAATGGTAATATCTACTGTAGGAATACCTTTCTGTCTCCTAATGGTAATATCTACTGTAGGAATACCTTTCTGTCTCCTAATGGTAATATCTACTGTAGGAATACCTTTCTGTCTCCTAATGGTAATATCTACTGTAGGAATACCTTTCTGTCTCCTAATGGTAATATCTACTGTAGGAGTACCTTTCTGACTCCTAATGGTAATATCTAACTTCACTGACAAGTAGCTGAGTAGTTGCTCTGATATGTGTCTCCACTGGGTACCTCTCTGTTGTCCACTACAGTTGATAGAATGTTTTGAGTATCCAATCACCTTCAAGCAGGAAGTTGGTAGACCTGGCAGGATAATCTAAACACAGGGATATAACATGATAGCTGCATGACAACAAGTCGTGATGAGTGCAGCCTTTCAGCCTATCCCTTTATAAGGCCTGTTTGGGGTATCATTCATAAGGAAGTCACGTTATGGCTTGTACTCTGTGACCGGCCATCGATGGCCATATAAGGTCCTTTCTTTCTATCTATGCAGTCTGTCTGTGACATCAGTGTGAAGAGTTATTCAGAGGTGGTGGGGGAAATCTATGTCTGCATCTTTATCAGAGGTTTAAAAGGGGAACTTTACATGTGTGTGTGTGTGTGTGTGTGTGTGTGTGTGTGTGTGTGTGTGTGTGTGTGTGTGTGTGTGTGTGTGTGTGTGTGTGTGTGTGTGTGTCAGTTCTGCTCTGCCCTTTCTGTGTCCAACTACAGGTGACACTATTTTAAGTATCTAATCACATTCAATCAGGAAGCTGGTCGACCTTGTTAAAGGACATTGTTCCTTTATTTATTAATCTGTGACTTTGTTATTCTTATTATTGAAGTGGTTAATAATTGGTCCCACCTATTTCGTTTTTTTACCAAGCGTAAGCCTATGGCAAATCATATGACATGTTTCTAATAAAATAATAAAGAATCATTTTACAGAGTTCAGTATGTCTGCATACTCTCCTCTAAATCTAAACACAACAATTATGTGTCTTGTTTTTTATCTCTTCTGATATTCTTGTAATTTTCTTCTTCCTCCTCTATGTCTCTCTCTGACACTAAGGCTCCTTTCTCCTCTTCTCCCATCTCCTCTCTTCCCATCTCCTCTTCTCCCGTCTCCTCTCTTCCCATCTCCTCTTCTCCCGTCTCCTCTCTTCCCATCTCCTCTTCTCCCATCTCCTCTCTTCCCATCTCCTCTTCTCTCATCTCCTCTCTTCCCATCTCCTCTTCTCCCATCTCCTCTCTTCCCATCTCCTCTTCTCCCATCTCCTCTCTTCCCATCTCCTCTTCTCCCATCTCCTCTCTTCCCATCTCCTCTTCTCTCATCTCCTCTCTTCCCATCTCCTCTTCTCCCATCTCCTCTCTTCCCATCTCCTCTTCTCCCGTCTCCTGTCTCCTCTCCTCCGGTCTCCTCTCCTCCTGTCTCCTATTCTCCCCTCCTCTCCAACTGTCTCCTGTCTCCTCTCCTCCTGTCTCTTCTACTCCCATCTCCCTATTAGAGGAAAAAGTCTACGGTCCTTCCCATTGGCCAATATTATCCAATGCGTTTTGAGAAGGAAGCGAAGAGACCAAGAGGATGCAAGGAGGAATCAAGGAAGGATGAATTGAGAAAAGCCCATGGGCATGTCTGTAATACCACTATTTTACCTCTATGGTGAGTTCATCTCTCACTTTAACCACTAGGTGGCTTCATCGCCCATTGAGAGAGCGAGAGAGAGAGCGAGAGAGAGAGCGAGAGAGAGAGCGAGAGAGAGAGCGAGAGAGAGAGCGAGAGAGAGGGCGAGAGAGAGATAATGACAGTGGAGACTTTGTATTAACAATGTTGTTTTCTGTCACAACAGACATTCATCAATGGGTTTAACTCAGTCCCAGAAGCCAGGTACCTCCAAATTATGCTGCGTGACAGACAGAAAGCCTGAGAGTCTATTTATGCACCGGTTGCATCAAATTAAGGAACATAATTTAAAAAAAACATCAAAATCCAATGGTGAAATTGAAAGATATCAGCTTTTACATTGACTGCGTCTCATCCACCACATCTGCCTATGTCAGCCTTCCACATCTGTGGTGGAAGGTGGCAGAGCTAAAGCATTGTTTGTCAGACCATGAGACATCTCGAAAATCGGTCTTCCCATGAAAACGTCTGTAGAGTCCAAACGGTGTGGCCTACAAACTATTATGACCCCAGTATGTAAAGGTGTATTCAAGGCTTGTATTCTCCAATGTGTATTGCGAAGGCGGCGAGGACAGTGAAAGTATTTATACTTACAGCCTGAATTGAAAATGGATTGAATTTATTTTTCTCTCACCCACACAGTGCCCCACAGTGACAAAGTGAAATCATTTTTAGAAATGTAATTTCCATAAGTATTCACACCCCTGAGTTAATACTTTGAAGAAGGACCTTACAACTGTGAGTCTTTCCACACCTGGATTGTCCACCATTTGTACATTATTCTTTTCAAAGTTCTTTAAGCTCTGTCAAATTGGTTGTTGACCATTGCTAGACAACCATTTTCAGGTTTTTCCATAGATGTTCAAGTAGATTTAACCTCTTAGGGCTAGGGGGCAGTATTTACACCGCCGGATAAAAAACGTACCCGATTTAATCTGGTTACTACTCCTACCCAGTAACTAGAATATGCATATACTTATTAGATATGGATAGAAAACACCCTAAAGTTTCTAAAACTGTTTGAATGGTGTCTGTGAGTATAACAGAACTCATATGGCTGGCAAAAACCTGAGAGATTCCTTTACAGGAAGTGGCCTGTCTGACCATTTATTGGCTTTCTTTGACATCTCTTTCCAAAACAAAGGATCTCTGCAGTAACGTGACACTTCCCACGGCTCCCATAGGCTCTCAGAGCCCGGGAAAAAGCTGAATGTCGTCATTCCAGCCCCAGGCTGAAACACATTATCGCCTTTGTCAAGTGGCCGATCAGGGGACAGTGGGCTTAGGCGCGTGCACTGGTCGCCCCCGTCTTTCTTTTTTTTCCTCTATTTACCGAAACGCAGATTCCCGGTCGGAATATTATCGCTTTTTTACGAGATAAATTGCATAAAAATTGATTTTAAACAGCGGTTGACATGCTTCGAAGTACGGTAATGGAATATTTAGAATTTTTTTGTCACGAAATGCGCCATGCTCGTAACCCTGATTTACCATTTCGGATAGTGTCTAGAACGCACGAACAAAACGCCGCTGTTTGGATATAACGATGGATTATTTGGGAACAAACCAACATTTGTTATTGAAGTAGAAGTCCTGGGAGTGCATTCTGACGAAGAACACCAAAGGTAATAACATTTTTGTTATAGTAAATCTGATTTTGGTGAAGGCTAAACTTGCTGGGTGTCTAAATAGCTAGCCCGTGATGGCTGGGCTATGTACTTAGAATATTGCAAAATGTGCTTTCACCAAAAAGCTATTTTAAAATCGGACATATCGAGTGCATAGAGGAGTTCTGTATCTATAATTCTTAAAATAACTGTTATGCTTTTTGTGAACGTTTATTGTGAGTAATTTAGTAAATTGTTAGTAAATTCCCCGGAAGTTTGCGGGGGGTATGCTAGTTCTGAACGTCACATGCTAATGTAAAAAGCTGTTTTTTGATATAAATATGAACTTGATTGAACAAAACATGCATTTATTGTATAACATAATGTCCTAGGTGTGTCATCTGATGAAGATCATCAAAGGTTAGTGCTGCATTTAGCTGTGGTTTGGGTTTATGTGACATTATAAGCTAGCTTGAAAAATGGGTGTCTGATTATTTCTGGCTGGGTACTCTGCTGACATAATCTAATGTTTTGCTTTCGTTGTAAAGCCTTTTTGAAATCGGACAGTGTGGTTAGATTAACGAAAGTCTTGTCTTTAAATAGCTGTAAAATAGTCATATGTTTGAGAAATTGAAGGAATAGCATTTCTAAGGTATTTGAAAATCGCGCCACAGCTGGCTGTTACGTAGGTGGGACGATTTGGTGCCACCTAGCCCAGAACTCTGCAACTCAGGAACATTCACTGTCTTCTTGGTAATCAACTCCAGTGTAGATTTGGCCTTGTGTTTTAGATTATTGTCTGCTGATAGGTGAATTCATCTCCCAGTGTCTGGTAGAACGCTGGATTTTTCCTTTGCTTAGCTTTATTCCATTTCTTTTTATCCTGGAAAACTCCCCAATCATTAAGGATTATAAGCATACCCATTACATGATCCACCCACCACTATGCTTGAAAATATGGAGAGCGGTACCCGTTAAGGTTTTGTGTTGAATTTGCCCCAAACATATTTTGAATTCAGGACAATTTGAATTGCTTTGCCCCAGTTTTTGCAGTATTACTTCAGTGCCTTGTTGAAAACAGGATGCATGTTTTGGAATATTTGTATTATGTACAGGCTTCCTTCTTTTCACTCTGTGGAGTTACTGCAATGATGTTGATTCATCCTCAGCTTTCTCCTATCACAGCCATTACACTTTGTAACTGCTTTAATGTCACCATTGGCCTCATGGTGAAATCCCTGAGCGGTTTCCTTCCTTTCCGGCAACTGAGTTAGGAAGGACGCCTGTATCTTTGTAGTGACTGTGTGTATTGATACAGCATCCAAAGTGTAATAACCATGCTCAAAGGGATATTCAATGTCTTTTTTCACCCTTTTTTTCATCTACCAGTAGGTGCCCTTTTATGCGAGGCATTGGAAAACCTCCCTGGTCTTTGTGATTGCATCTGTGTTCACTGCTCGACTGAGGGACCTTACAGATAATTGTATGTGTGGAGTACAGAGATGAGACAGTCATTAAATCTACTTGAACATCTATGGAAAAACCTGAAAATGGTTGTCTAGCAATGGTCAACAACCAATTTGACAGAGCTTAAAGAACTTTGAAAAGAATAATGTACAAATGGTGGACAATCCAGGTGTGGAAAGACTCACAGTTGTAAGGTCCTTCTACAAAGTATTAACTCAGGGGTGTGAATACTTATGGAAATTACATTTCTAAAAATGATTTCACTTTGTCACTGTGGGGCACTGTGTGGGTGAGAGAAAAATAAATTCAATCCATTTTCAATTCAGGCTGTAAGTATAAATACTTTCACTGTCCTCGCCGCCTTCGCAATACACATTGGAGAATACAAGCCTTGAATACACCTTTACATACTGGGGTCATAATAGTTTGTAGGCCACACCGTTTGGACTCTACAGATGTTTTCATGGGAAGACCGATTTTCGAGATGTCTCATGGTCTGACAAACAATGCTTTAGCTCTGCCACCTTCCACCACAGATGTGGAAGGCTGACATAGGCAGATGTGGTGGATGAGACGCAGTCAATGTAAAAGCTGATATCTTTAAATTTCACCATTGGATTTTGATGTTTTTTTTAAATTATGTTCCTTAATTTGATGCAACCGGTGCATAAATAGACTCTCAGGCTTTCTGTCTGTCACGCAGCATAATTTGGAGGTACCTGGCTTCTGGGACTGAGTTAAACCCATTGATGAATGTCTGTTGTGACAGAAAACAACATTGTTAATACAAAGTCTCCACTGTCATTATCTCTCTCTCGCCCTCTCTCTCGCTCTCTCTCTCGCTCTCTCTCTCGCTCTCTCTCTCGCTCTCTCTCTCGCTCTCTCTCTCGCTCTCTCTCTCGCTCTCTCTCTCGCTCTCTCAATGGGCGATGAAGCCACCTAGTGGTTAAAGTGAGAGATGAACTCACCATAGAGGTAAAATAGTGGTATTACAGACATGCCCATGGGCTTTTCTCAATTCATCCTTCCTTGATTCCTCCTTGCATCCTCTTGGTCTCTTCGCTTCCTTCTCAAAACGCATTGGATAATATTGGCCAATGGGAAGGACCGTAGACTTTTTCCTCTAATAGGGAGATGGGAGTAGAAGAGACAGGAGGAGAGGAGACAGGAGACAGTTGGAGAGGAGGGGAGAATAGGAGACAGGAGGAGAGGAGACCGGAGGAGAGGAGACAGGAGATGGGAGAAGAGGAGATGGGAAGAGAGGAGATGGGAGAAGAGGAGATGGGAAGAGAGGAGACGGGAGAAGAGGAGATGGGAGAAGAGGAGATGGGAAGAGAGGAGATGGGAGAAGAGGAGATGGGAAGAGAGGAGACGGGAGAAGAGGAGATGGGAAGAGAGGAGACGGGAGAAGAGGAGATGGGAAGAGAGGAGATGGGAGAAGAGGAGAAAGGAGCCTTAGTGTCAGAGAGGGACATAGAGGAGGAAGAAGAAAATTACAAGAATATCAGAAGAGATAAAAAACAAGACACATAATTGTTGTGTTTAGATTTAGAGGAGAGTATGTAGACATACTGAACTCTGTAAAATGATTATTTATTATTTTATTAGAAACATGTCATATCATTTGCCATAGGCTTACGCTTGGTAAAAAAATAAATAGGTGGGACCAATTATTAACCACTTCAATAATAAGAATAACAAAGTCACAGATTAATAAATAAAGGAACAATGTCCTTTAACAAGGTCGACCAGCTTCCTGATTGAATGTGATTAGATACTTAAAATAGTGTCACCTGTAGTTGGACACAGAAAGGGCAGAGCAGAACTGACACACACACACACACACACACACACACACACACACACACACACACACACACACACACACACACACACACACACACACCACACACACACACACACACACACACACACACACACACACACACATGTAAAGTTCCCCTTTTAAACCTCTGATAAAGATGCAGACATAGATTTCCCCCACCACCTCTGAATAACTCTTCACACTGATGTCACAGAAAGACTGCATAGATAGAAAGAAAGGACCTTACATGGCCATCGATGGCCGGTCACAGAGTACAAGCCATAACGTGACTTCCTTATGAATGATACCCCAAACAGGCCTTATAAAGGGATAGGCTGAAAGGCTGCACTCATCACGACTTGTTGTCATGCAGCTATCATGTTATATCCCTGTGTTTAGATTATCCTGCCAGGTCTACCAACTTCCTGCTTGAAGGTGATTGGATACTCAAAACATTCTATCAACTGTAGTGGACAACAGAGAGGTACCCAGTGGAGACACATATCAGAGCAACTACTCAGCTACTTGTCAGTGAAGTTAGATATTACCATTAGGAGTCAGAAAGGTACTCCTACAGTAGATATTACCATTAGGAGTCAGAAAGGTACTCCTACAGTAGATATTACCATTAGGATACAGAAAGGTATTCCTACAGTAGATATTACCATTAGGAGTCAGTCAGAAAGGTACTCCTACAGTAGATATTACCATTAGGAGACAGAAAGGTATTCCTACAGTAGATATTACCATTAGGAGTCAGTCAGAAAGGTATTCCTACAGTAGATATTACCATTAGGAGACAGAAAGTTACTCCTACAGTAGATATTACCATTAGGAGACAGAAAGGTATTCCTACAGTAGATATTACCATTAGGAGACAGAAAGTTATTCCTACAGTAGATATTACCATTAGGAGACAGAAAGGTACTCCTACAGTAGATATTACCATTAGGAGACAGAAAGGTATTCCTACAGTAGATATTACCATTAGGAGTCAGTCAGAAAGGTATTCCTACAGTAGATATTACCATTAGGAGACAGAAAGGTATTCCTACAGCAGATATTACCATTAGGAGACAGAAAGGTATTCCTACAGCAGATATTACCATTAGGAGACAGAAAGGTACTCCTACAGTAGATATTACCATTAGGAGTCAGAAAGTTATTCCTACAGTAGATATTACCATTAGGAGTCAGAAAGGTACTCCTACAGTAGATATTACCATTAGGAGACAGAAAGGTATTCATACAGTAGATATTACCATTAGGAGTCAGAAAGGTATTCCTACAGTAGATATTACCATTAGGATACAGAAAGGTATTCATACAGTAGATATTACCATTAGGATACAGAAAGGTATTCCTACAGTAGATATTACAATTAGGAGACAGAAAGGTACTCCTACAGTAGATATTACCATTAGGATACAGAAAGGTACTCCTACAGTAGATATTACCATTAGGATACAGAAAGGTACTCCTACAGTAGATATTACCATTAGGAGACAGAAAGGTACTCCTACAGTAGATATTACAATTAGGAGACAGAAAGGTACTCCTACAGTAGATATTACCATTAGGATACAGAAAGGTTCTCCTACAGTAGATATTACCATTAGGAGACAGAAAGGTACTCCTAGAGTAGATATTACCATTAGGAGACAGAAAGGTGTTCCTACAGTAGATATTACCATTAGGAGACAGAAAGGTATTCCTACAGTAGATATTACCATTAGGAGTCAGTCAGAAAGGTACTCCTACAGTAGATATTACCATTAGGATACAGAAAGGTACTCCTACAGTAGATATTACCATTAGGATACAGAAAGGTATTCCTACAGTAGATATTACAATTAGGAGACAGAAAGGTACTCCTACAGTAGATATTACCATTAGGATACAGAAAGGTTCTCCTACAGTAGATATTACCATTAGGAGACAGAAAGGTACTCCTAGAGTAGATATTACCATTAGGAGACAGAAAGGTATTCCTACAGTAGATATTACCATTAGGAGTCAGTCAGAAAGGTACTCCTACAGTAGATATTACCATTAGGATACAGAAAGGTACTCCTACAGTAGATATTACCATTAGGATACAGAAAGGTACTCCTACAGTAGATATTACCATTAGAAGACAGAAAGGTACTCCTACAGTAGATATTACCATTAGGAGACAGAAAGGTATTCCTACAGTAGATATTACCATTAGGATACAGAAAGGTATTCCTACAGTAGATATTACCATTAGGAGACAGAAAGGTATTCCTACAGTAGATATTACCATTAGGAGTCAGAAAGGTATTCCTACAGTAGATATTACCATTAGGATACAGAAAGGTATTCCTACAGTAGATATTACCATTAGGAGACAGAAAGGTACTCCTACAGTAGATATTACCATTAGGAGTCAGTCAGAAAGGTATTCCTACAGTAGATATTACCATTAGGATACAGAAAGGTATTCCTACAGTAGATATTACCATTAGGAGACAGAAAGGTACTCCTACAGTAGATATTACCATTAGGAGTCAGTCAGAAAGGTACTCCTACAGTAGATATTACCATTAGGAGACAGAAAGGTACTCCTACAGTAGATATTACCATTAGGATACAGAAATGTATTCCTACAGTAGATATTACCATTAGGATACAGAAAGGTACTCCTACAGTAGATATTACCATTAGGAGACAGAAAGGTACTCCTACAGTAGATATTACCATTAGGATACAGAAAGGTACTCCTACAGTAGATATTACCATTAGGATACAGAAAGGTATTCCTACAATAGATATTACCATTAGATACAGAAAGGTATTCCTACAGTGGATATTACCATTAGGAGACAGAAAGGTATTCCTACAGTAGATATTACCATTAGGAGTCAGTCAGAAAGGTACTCCTACAGTAGATATTACCATTAGGATACAGAAAGGTATTCCTACAGTAGATATTACCATTAGGAGACAGAAAGGTACTCCTACAGTAGATATTACCATTAGGATACAGAAAGGTATTCCTACAGTAGATATTACCATTAGGATACAGAAAGGTATTCCTACAGTAGATATTATCATTAGGAGACAGAAAGGTATTCCTACAGTAGATATTACCATTAGGAGACAGAAAGGTATTCCTACAGTAGATATTACAATTAGGAGACAGAAAGGTATTCCTACAGTAGATATTACCATTAGGATACAGAAAGGTACTCCTACAGTAGATATTACCATTAGGAGACAGAAAGGTACTCCTACAGTAGATATTACAATTAGGAGACAGAAAGGTACTCCTACAGTAGATATTACCATTAGGATACAGAAAGGTTCTCCTACAGTAGATATTACCATTAGGAGACAGAAAGGTACTCCTAGAGTAGATATTACCATTAGGAGACAGAAAGGTGTTCCTACAGTAGATATTACCATTAGGAGACAGAAAGGTATTCCTACAGTAGATATTACCATTAGGAGTCAGTCAGAAAGGTACTCCTACAGTAGATATTACCATTAGGATACAGAAAGGTACTCCTACAGTAGATATTACCATTAGGATACAGAAAGGTATTCCTACAGTAGATATTACAATTAGGAGACAGAAAGGTACTCCTACAGTAGATATTACCATTAGGATACAGAAAGGTTCTCCTACAGTAGATATTACCATTAGGAGACAGAAAGGTACTCCTAGAGTAGATATTACCATTAGGAGACAGAAAGGTATTCCTACAGTAGATATTACAATTAGGAGTCAGTCAGAAAGGTACTCCTACAGTAGATATTACCATTAGGATACAGAAAGGTACTCCTACAGTAGATATTACCATTAGGATACAGAAAGGTACTCCTACAGTAGATATTACCATTAGAAGACAGAAAGGTACTCCTACAGTAGATATTACCATTAGGAGACAGAAAGGTATTCCTACAGTAGATATTACCATTAGGATACAGAAAGGTATTCCTACAGTAGATATTACCATTAGGAGACAGAAAGGTATTCCTACAGTAGATATTACCATTAGGAGTCAGAAAGGTATTCCTACAGTAGATATTACCATTAGGATACAGAAAGGTATTCCTACAGTAGATATTACCATTAGGAGACAGAAAGGTACTCCTACAGTAGATATTACCATTAGGAGTCAGTCAGAAAGGTATTCCTACAGTAGATATTACCATTAGGATACAGAAAGGTATTCCTACAGTAGATATTACCATTAGGAGACAGAAAGGTACTCCTACAGTAGATATTACCATTAGGAGTCAGTCAGAAAGGTACTCCTACAGTAGATATTACCATTAGGAGACAGAAAGGTACTCCTACAGTAGATATTACCATTAGGATACAGAAATGTATTCCTACAGTAGATATTACCATTAGGATACAGAAAGGTACTCCTACAGTAGATATTACCATTAGGATACAGAAAGGTATTCCTACAGTAGATATTACCATTAGGATACAGAAAGGTACTCCTACAGTAGATATTACCATTAGGAGACAGAAAGGTACTCCTACAGTAGATATTACCATTAGGAGACAGAAAGGTACTCCTACAGTAGATATTACCATTAGGATACAGAAAGGTACTCCTACAGTAGATATTACCATTAGGATACAGAAAGGTATTCCTACAATAGATATTACCATTAGGATACAGAAAGGTATTCCTACAGTGGATATTACCATTAGGAGACAGAAAGGTATTCCTACAGTAGATATTACCATTAGGAGTCAGTCAGAAAGGTACTCCTACAGTAGATATTACCATTAGGATACAGAAAGGTATTCCTACAGTAGATATTACCATTAGGAGACAGAAAGGTACTCCTACAGTAGATATTACCATTAGGATACAGAAAGGTATTCCTACAGTAGATATTACCATTAGGATACAGAAAGGTATTCCTACAGTAGATATTATCATTAGGAGACAGAAAGGTATTCCTACAGTAGATATTACCATTAGGAGACAGAAAGGTATTCCTACAGTAGATATTACCATTAGGAGACAGAAAGGTATTCCTACAGTAGATATTACAATTAGGAGACAGAAAGGTATTCCTACAGTAGATATTACCATTAGGAGACAGAAAGGTACTCCTACAGTAGATATTACCATTAGGATACAGAAAGGTATTCCTACAGTAGATATTACCATTAGGAGACAGAAAGGTATTCCTACAGTTGATATTACCATTAGGAGACAGAAAGGTATTCCTACAGTAGATATTACCATTAGGAGTCAGTCAGAAAGGTACTCCTACAGTAGATATTACCATTAGGAGACAGAAAGGTATTCCTACAGTAGATATTACCATTAGGATACAGAAAGGTACTCCTACAGTAGATATTACCATTAGGAGACAGAAAGGTATTCCTACAGTAGATATTACCATTAGGAGACAGAAAGGTACTCCTACAGTAGATATTACCATTAGGATACAGAAAGGTATTCCTACAGTAGATATTACCATTAGGAGACAGAAAGGTATTCCTACAGTTGATATTACCATTAGGAGACAGAAAGGTATTCCTACAGTAGATATTACCATTAGGAGACAGAAAGGTATTCCTACAGTAGATATTACCATTAGGAGACAGAAAGGTACTCCTACAGTAGATATTACCATTAGGATACAGAAAGGTATTCCTACAGTAGATATTACCATTAGGAGTCAGAAAGGTATTCCTACAGTAGATATTACCATTAGGAGACAGAAAGGTACTCCTACAGTAGATATTACCATTAGGAGTCAGTCAGAAAGGTACTCCTACAGTAGATATTACCATTAGGAGTCAGTCAGAAAGGTACTCCTACAGTAGATATTACCATTAGGATACAGAAAGGTACTCCTACAGTAGATATTACCATTAGGATACAGAAAGGTACTCCTACAGTAGATCAAATCAAATCAAATTTATTTTTATATAGCCCTTCGTACATCAGCTGATATTCTCAAAGTGCTGTACAGAAACCCAGCCTAAAACCCCAAACAGCAAGCAAAGCATGTGAAAGAAGCACGGTGGCTAGGAAAAACTCCCTAGGAAAAACTCCCTAGAAAGGCCAAAAACCTAGGAAGAAACCTAGGAAACCTAGATATTACCATTAGGAGACAGAAAGGTATTCCTACAGTAGATATTACCATTAGGAGTCAGAAAGGTATTCCTACAGTAGATATTACCATTAGGATACAGAAAGGTATTCCTACAGTAGATATTACCATTAGGAGACAGAAAGGTACTCCTACAGTAGATATTACCATTAGGAGTCAGTCAGAAAGGTATTCCTACAGTAGATATTACCATTAGGATACAGAAAGGTATTCCTACAGTAGATATTACCATTAGGAGACAGAAAGGTACTCCTACAGTAGATATTACCATTAGGAGTCAGTCAGAAAGGTACTCCTACAGTAGATATTACCATTAGGAGACAGAAAGGTACTCCTACAGTAGATATTACCATTAGGATACAGAAAGGTACTCCTACAGTAGATATTACCATTAGGATACAGAAAGGTATTCCTACAATAGATATTACCATTAGGATACAGAAAGGTATTCCTACAGTGGATATTACCATTAGGAGACAGAAAGGTATTCCTACAGTAGATATTACCATTAGGAGTCAGTCAGAAAGGTACTCCTACAGTAGATATTACCATTAGGATACAGAAAGGTATTCCTACAGTAGATATTACCATTAGGAGACAGAAAGGTACTCCTACAGTAGATATTACCATTAGGATACAGAAAGGTATTCCTACAGTAGATATTACCATTAGGATACAGAAAGGTATTCCTACAGTAGATATTATCATTAGGAGACAGAAAGGTATTCCTACAGTAGATATTACCATTAGGAGACAGAAAGGTATTCCTACAGTAGATATTACCATTAGGAGACAGAAAGGTATTCCTACAGTAGATATTACAATTAGGAGACAGAAAGGTATTCCTACAGTAGATATTACCATTAGGAGACAGAAAGGTACTCCTACAGTAGATATTACCATTAGGATACAGAAAGGTATTCCTACAGTAGATATTACCATTAGGAGACAGAAAGGTATTCCTACAGTTGATATTACCATTAGGAGACAGAAAGGTATTCCTACAGTAGATATTACCATTAGGAGTCAGTCAGAAAGGTACTCCTACAGTAGATATTACCATTAGGAGACAGAAAGGTATTCCTACAGTAGATATTACCATTAGGATACAGAAAGGTACTCCTACAGTAGATATTACCATTAGGAGACAGAAAGGTATTCCTACAGTAGATATTACCATTAGGAGACAGAAAGGTACTCCTACAGTAGATATTACCATTAGGATACAGAAAGGTATTCCTACAGTAGATATTACCATTAGGAGACAGAAAGGTATTCCTACAGTTGATATTACCATTAGGAGACAGAAAGGTATTCCTACAGTAGATATTACCATTAGGAGACAGAAAGGTATTCCTACAGTAGATATTACCATTAGGAGACAGAAAGGTACTCCTACAGTAGATATTACCATTAGGAGACAGAAAGGTACTCCTACAGTAGATATTACCATTAGGATACAGAAAGGTATTCCTACAGTAGATATTACCATTAGGATACAGAAAGGTACTCCTACAGTAGATATTACCATTAGGATACAGAAAGGTAATCCTAGAGTTAGTTAAGATGGATGACTACGTCAACCAACAGGTTATTGAAGAAAACTTGAACAGAGCAACGAGGAGAGTGAAGACCAATCGCTCAGGTAAGAACCAAGATAACTATGACACACAGACACACACAGACAAAGACACATGAACAAAAACACTGAGAAATGCCAACTCATAGCAAATTATATTTTTAACCAATGTTTTGAGGCTATACATAGTTTGTTTACAATATTGTTAACATAACAATTACAAAGAAAATATTTTATTTTAAATTCTGATGGGGATCGACTGTTGAACTAAGTTAACGAGGAATTTATAAGTGATCATCTTTAAGAATGGATTGGTAGACTTTCTATCATAAAACAGCTGTTTGAAACAGTCCTACTGTGGCTGATTATGTCACATCCCCACCCTCTTATATGCGCTCGTGTGTGTGTGTATACTTGTGTGTATGTATGCTTGTGTGTATGTATGCTTGTGCACGCGTGTGTTTGTGGGTATATGTGTGTGTGTTCTCACATCGGTGTGTATCTCCTCAGGACCTGAGGATTCAGGGATAACACTCTATAGGATGGTTGCTGTAGCTTTGGGATGCTGTGTGTTCTACAAGTCACTCTCAACATCTCCCTGAGACTGGCCTGTGAGTGTCTTGTTATCTAATCATCACACTATATCAGACTATATCAGACTATATCAGACTGTGGTAATTACAATGGCAGACAAACATTATTTTAATTGAGGGTATCACCTTTTTTTTATCAGTCATCTTCAAATAATATTTTTGCAGGAATCTCTTGCGAATGATTTTGCCGAAGATTGTATCTCCGCCGGCCTGGGCAACCTGAGCTTTTGCTATCTCATCTCTTTTGCTATCGCATGTCTTGTATTCAAGATCCTAAATGACCTAGCTCCCCCTCTCCCCCTCCGCTCCCCCTCCACTCAGTATTTTTGTTAAACAGAAAACCCAAACATATGGCAGCAGATTCACAAGGTCTGCCATGAGAGGTGACTGTATAGTTCCCTTAAGGAAAAGCACCTTTAGTAAATCCGCTTTCTCTGTGAGAGCTTCACATGTCTGGAATACACTGCCATCAGACACACATAACTGCACCACATATCACACTTTCACAAAATGCATGAAGACATGGCTAAAGGTCAATCAGACTTGTGAACATAATCACTAGCTGTGTATTGCCACTTTCCATGTTGTCTGGTGTCTGTAGCTTGTGAGGTGTGGAAACACTTTGTTGCTTTTATGGATTTTGTCTTGTTGCTTTTTGTTCTATGTTGCTCTGTCTGTATGCTACATCTTGCTTGTCCTATGTTGCTCTGTCTTTATGCTATGTCTTGCTTGTCCTATGTTGCTCTGTCTTTATGCTACATCTTGCTTGTCCTATGTTGCTCTGTCTTTATGCTATGTCTTGCTTGTCCTATGTTGCTCTGTGTGTGCTCACTGTTCAATGATTGTCTATATTGTAATTGTTTTTAATAACCTGCCCAGGGACTAGAAGTTTAAGATGCGATGGAACGGTTGACAAAAAAAAAAAAGTCACAGAAAAAATATATTGACTGATATTGATTTATTTAGGGGGGGGGGGGGGCTAATGAATATTTTAGGACCAGCGATGTCCCTTATTCCTACCCTTTAACTTTTGTCTGACAAATAAACATTTTACTCAACTGCGTTACCCACTCCAGGCAGCAGATGGCGGTCTGGGAATTTAAGGCGATGCTGTTGGTGTGACGTATAATCTAGTGGACGGAACGCTTCTTACAACAGCAGCAACAGTTAGTCAGACACCACGGTAGTTTGCTAGACAAAATAGCCGAACCGATAAAGCTCTTTAGACGCGTTAGTGTATATTAGCCTCTGTGTTTTAAACCCACTACTGTCGTCTAGTTAGTTATCCGATTTAATTTCATATTTACGGTGTTGTTGTTATTATTCAGCTAGCGGGCTGGTTAAGTTAGCATTAGCCTAGCTAGCTAACATCTCCGACCATGCGGTCACTGAGCTACTCTCCTGCTAAAGAAGAGAATATCACAGTAAAACAAGAAGTAGAGGGTGAGGCCGTTACTGTGAAAGAAGAAAAAGACGAGTTCAGAGTGAAAGAGGAGGAGGATGTTACAGTAAAAGAAGAGGAGGATGCAGTTTATGGAGTGAAAGAGGAAGAGGGGGAGATGACTGTTACATCGATAAAGGAGGAAACTGGACATCTGGGCCCGGTTTCCCAAACGCATCTTAAGGCGTCCAATGGTTCTAACGGTGAACTTAGCCATAAGATGGTTTTGAGAAACCGTTCCCTGATTAACACTAGTAAGTACTGTCTTAAATACAGAGGCACAAACTCTGCAGTTGTTGAACTGATGTGTGGTGTTAAAGCGGAAATATGCAATAGCTACATCCATATTGTGACTTTTAAATTATTAATTTATAGCCATTGATTGTTGATGTGTTTTTTTTGGTTGTGCCAAAAACACTGTTTTGACAAGTAGCAATAAATCACTGATATCCATTAGGGGGGAAATCAGGTTGTACGTGCTGTTGAAACTAACACAACTAAAAAAACACATGGAAATGGGAGATATATTTTACCTCACTGGTTAGAGGACAACCTGCAGAAGACAGTCAACTACATTTTGGAGTGATGCATTTAAATGTAGGGGTCGCTAAACAAAGGAACACAACACTTATTTGTCATCACTCATCGATATCGTTTTCAATTTATCACAAACTGTTTCTGCATTTGGACTATTGATTTGGACACGTTAAAACTGTGACATTGGGGATATCCCACCTAGCAAAATGTAATTGAAACTAAGACTATGCCCGACGTACAATATAAGTTTGTTTTTAGTTGAAAAGAAAACTATTTAATTTCAATGTACTTGCAGCTTATACACATGGACGTCTATAATACATTTTATTAACAATCCTAATAAATTGAGTGCTCAAGTCAACACCTTTAGTTGCTCCACCTTGTGGGTTTTTCTTTTGTTTGTCTCTTCTTGGGCAGATTTAGTGGGTCTCATGGTGGGTGTCTTTTAGCTCCCAGTTGTTGTTACTAGTCAACTTCCAGTGGACACTGAGAGCAAAACTGCAACATTATGTTATAATACTTTTATTGCATCAAATGGTTATTTTATGCAACAGAATAGAGGGTTCTTAGAACTATTGTGTCTGTGTTCTACTGAGGATGGGCCTCTGGGAGAAAACACTGACAGGAGATTTACAATGTCTTTTGGGTGATAAAACCTAAAGAGACCGCATTCCAGAACATGAGTTAATGTTTCTGTTCTATACGGTACCAGGGAGAGATGACCTCAGGGCCAGACCCTGGTCTCTACACAAAGAGTACTGTTTTTACAGCAGATACTCTCTGCTGAGAATTATAAGTATCTTTCATACAAATCTTAACCTTGTGACCCGTTCTATACATCTGTTGTTGGTCATGTAGGTTAAAAGGGCTATAAAAGACCTTGGTACTTTTGTCTCGTGGCTCTCAATGAATCATCTGGGGGTGATTCGTCGACCAGCCATCATTATCGTAGAGCACTCAATTGATTCACTTCATAATTGTATGTTGTATTGACCTGCTCCCTTATTATTAAGTGAATAAAGATTTAGTTTAAGTATAACTCTGACTTGTGTGATAAGTTTGTCTCATTTGATATTAAAGAAATTAACAACCACATTTGGCGATGGGAACGTGAATCTTGACTTGGTGACTGACGACCTGGGTAAATGACCTGACTCCTGATGACCTGGGTAAATGACCTGGCTCCTGACGACCTGGGTAAATGACCTGGCTCCTGATGACCTGGGTAAATGACCTGACTCCTGACGACCTGGGTAAAACCTGGCTCCTGATGACCTGGGTAAATGACCTGGCTCCTGATGACCTGGGTAAATGACCTGGCTCCTGACGACCTGGGTAAATGACCTGGCTCCTGATGACCTGGGTAAATGACCTGGCTCCTGATGACCTGGGTAAATGGCCTGGCTCCTGATGACCTGGGTAAATGACCTGGCTCCTGATGACCTGGGTAAATGACCTGGCTCCTGACAACCTGGGTAAATGACCTGGCTCCTGACGACCTGGGTAAATGACCTGACGACCTGGGTAAATGACCTGGCTCCTGATGACCTGGGTAAATGACCTGGCTCCTGATGACCTGGGTAAATGACCTGGCTCCTGATGACCTGGGTAAATGACCTGACGACCTGGGTAAATGACCTGGCTCCTGACGACCTGGGTAAATGACCTGGCTCCTGACGACCTGGGTAAATGGTGCACGAGGGATCCCTCTAACTTGGGATCTGAGGGAGACCACACTTGGGGAACAGAGCAGATGAACCCACCTTTAATCTGAGTGGATACCACAACTCAAACCTATTTTTTTTTTTAAAGAATGAGGTGAGCAAAACATGCAAGTGCAGGCTCAGAGTGTGTATTCCTGTGTGTGATATATTTAGGCTGAATATCGATATAAGATATATATCCTGATATGTTTTCTGCAAAGTGAGAGCAAATGTTCAGTCAAAGTCAAAGCCAGATATGACATGTCTCAAGTAGTTTTATTGAAAGCGGCTATTTCAGTGAACAGTTGAAAAATCAAATGAATAAATAATAAACAGGGCTCTTCACCTGGTTCAGATTAAATGCTCAGCTGTTCAAATAACAACAACATGTAAACATAAACACTGTAGAACAACAGGACGACCTTTTTGGAAATCAAAGCTCCATAAGGTGCACATTTAAATAAATACAAATATCTTAAACAAAAATAGCCTATAAAATAAAATAGGCCTATCTTTTTCTGAAATAAATATTATATATATTTATGAGAAAAGTCAACTTTTTTTTTAGTTTGACAACTTTAAATGGCTTATTAAAATCAAATTACAGATTTCTTCTCCTTTCTAACAAATCCACAGATGCAAATAACGAACATTACAAAATAATAAAATATGACAAACCCTAGTAAGGGCAGCAATTATATATAAATAAAGAACAAAATAAAGTGCTCAGTTTGAGAAAATGTGTTTTAAACATCAGCCTGAGATTACCATTTGCTTTTTGTTAACTCAATTTCTTATCTGAACAGCCTCAACCAGTTGCACAACAAACAGACTATCAACTCAATAAACATTTTCCCCCTCTTTTTTTACTTTGATAAACAGTAATGCTGTCTTGAGGTAGACATTAGAAGACAAGCGTGTCCTCCTTCGTTTAAAGATTTTGTGCGAGAAACACCAGCCTGTCAACGGCATCCGGCTTCAGAGATGCTCTGTGGCAGGTCACGATATTGCCACTGCAGCTGAAAACCCTTTCGGAGGGTGAACTGGTAGCTGGTACCAAGAGATACTTTTTTTGCCAGGTGGCTCAGAGCTGGAAAGACAACTTCATGATCCTTCCACCACTTGAGGGGATCAGTGTCACTCTCCACACTTGCTGACTGCAAGTAATTTGACAGTTCATTTTCAATAGCCTCCCTCTTGGTTGGTGGCGCAGTGGTGGTGGCTGTGCGCTGCTTGAAGAAGCTTGCCAGTGTCTTAGCTTTTGGTGCCACTGCTGCTTCTCCATCTGCAGGCTCAGGCACAGTTGGCACACGTAGGTAAGGCGGTTGACAGCTGCTCTGATCAGCCAGTAGCGTCTCCACCTCCAAGACAGCTCTGTGCTTCAATGCATCAACTTTTTCACTTGGGATATAGGTGGCCCTGAAGCGTGGATCCACAAATGAAGCCATCTCCAATAGGTCAGTAGTGGCTGGGTCAGAATACTTGCGGTTGAGGTACTCAACAATGCTGGTCTTGATCGATTTGCAAAGCTCGCTATCACATGCCAGGAGACTGTCGTTAAAAAGGTGCAGCACAGGTTTTACATATGATAGAGTGACGTACTCCTCACCTGACAAAGCATCGGTAAAGTCCTGGAGAGGTTTCAGGACCTTTTGGACTGCTTCTAGGACCTCTAAGTCCTGCCAGGTAGGGACAAGGTGCCTGGTGTTTTTGTCATTAGACAGGACTTTGGCCAGTGCTCCTTCCTGCTCCAGGACTCTCTCTATCATCTGCTGCCTTGATCCCCAGCGTGTGGCAGACTCGGTTATGAGTTGGTGACTTGGCAGACCCAGCTGAATCTGGACTTCAGCAAGATGTCTCCTTTTCTTCCAGCTGTACCAAAAACAGCTTACAATTCTCTTGCACAGAGAAATGGCCCGGGTGACACGCTTGTCATTCATGCCATGTCCTGTCAGAATCATAAAAAAACTATTAAACAAATGTGCTTATGCCAGAAATTTGACTCTGTTTTCACTTTAACACACTCACACAACTAAGTGCTTTCCAAAATCAAGCTTTAGAAATATTCTACATTAATATTTTCTTGTTTCATAGTTTATTTTTTTTAATCAACGCCAGTCCTAATCATAAATATCAAATATTATATTCATTTATTTTGTGAATTT
The DNA here is from genome assembly GCF_965601325.2 of Salmo salar. Classification (NCBI taxonomy): domain Eukaryota; kingdom Metazoa; phylum Chordata; class Actinopteri; order Salmoniformes; family Salmonidae; genus Salmo; species Salmo salar. The sequence continues at coordinate 29,109 of NW_027675567.1, read as the reverse complement.
GAATCCTGTAAGTGATTTTTATGTATTATTATTTGTGTATAATTTATAAATGATGACTATACTGTATGTACATTTACTGATGTTTCGTTCTTGTTGTTGTTCTTAGTATTTATGTTTAGTATTTAATGCTACTACATATTTCTACTCCACTAAAAACTCCATAATGTTTAGGCCTACCTACGTGTCAACATTAGTTTCTAGTTACTTTGCAGTTGGCTCTTCAATCCAGAGAAAAAACTATAGTCTATCATAATAACTAAATATGTTACCTTGATGATATCAACAGGCTAACCAGCATTTTAAAGTCATAATTACCTCACCTTTACCAGCTGTAACATTAAAGTGGTAAACACATCAATGCATCACTAATTCTTATCCAATAACCTAATAAATATGGTTCTGAAATCTACCATCCTGTATTGTAAGTGATTTTACTTTTAGCACTTTATGTTTTGTGTTTTATTAATCAATTTTTGGCCAAGACAGCAGCATAAAACAAAACAAGTTGCAGACAGACACAAAGGAAAATAATGAAAAACTAATATTTTAATATGTTTTTTTCTTTAAAGTAAAATATGTGAATACTCCTTAATAAAACACTGCACTCCCCAATAGCCAAGTGTAGTCTGACCGAAGCACTGCATCCTCATCGTTCAGCTCCACCGCTCTGACCACGTCGCTCCCGTTGGCGGTTGTTATAGCAACCGGATGCTTTTCTTGGAGTTTCCCAGCTTGCGTCCTGCGAGGCCTCAGCTATATGCTCACCGGTGTGATCCTGGGGGGAAATAACTTGTTTTGGAGACTGTTTTCATCTCCCCCAGTCGTTGAATGAAGTGAACATGTCACGCTTCATGTAAAGGCTCACATTGTCCTGCTCGACCCACATATCGCTGGTCAACGCCAAAATGGGTCCCGTTAGCGAGCCGGTCAGCAAGGCTCTGCCTGACTTCAGTGGACATTTGTGGCAGTGCTTCTCGTGTAAAGTAGTTGGGAAGCTCATATCTCGGGTCCATAGTTTTCAGTAGCTTTTTTGAATCCGACTTGTTCCACAGTTGCAACAGGGACCATATCTTTAGCAATGTGATAGGACACCGCTGTAGTTATAGTACACCACTTGCCAATTTTCTTTTCATAAAGGCACACTGCGGGAAAATGAAGTTTGCAGTGAGCTTTGTTTCGGGGCTTTTTCGGGTTGTCGACGGCTTGCGGCTGGGGCTTCTGCAGCGCGCAGTTTCACACACTCTTCGTATTGCAGTTTGTGCCACTGTTTTAGGTGGTGAAAAAGATTTGTAGTGCTTCCACCCCTGGCTCTAAGTTATTTTTATGGCACTGCCTACATATAACGTGATTTTGTTGCTCATCTGATACTTTGAATCCGAACCATCTCCAAATTACTGAGCCAATGCTTTTTCTTTTACTAACCAATTCCTCGTCAAAACGCTCCGCAGACGCTGTTGCTTCCTCCATGTTTGTTGAAGTGTCTGTTCCTGCCCCTCCGCCCTCTGTGCATGAAAGAGGAGGCGCGGGGAGCAGCGCAGAGAGCTCCGGGTCTGCAGCTTGCTTGGAGCAAGGATCAAAGCGCAAATTTCAACTATATCGATATATGCGAAATGGTCTAATTTCATATCACATTTAAAATATATCGATATATTTTTTATATCGATATATCGCCCAGCCCTACTGGTAGGCCCATTTAAATACCTTTTTTGGACATTTCAAGATAGCAGATGTTTGAGTTGGGTCTATTAACACAGCTGTGAGTTGTTATTTTTTTCATTTTTGCATTTTTTACAAAATGAGCACTCCTGGAAGTGACAGATTTTGACTCATATTGAGTGATAAGACTGAGCGATTTAAAAACAATTTTTCAACATTTCAAGATAGCAGTTATTTCAGTTTGATCTTATTAAAGACAGCTGTATAATTTTTTTATTCATTTTGACATATTTTTTGGGACCACTTTTTTTGCTCTGTTTGAAGGCTGTCAGCTTCTTCTCAGGAAGAGAATCACTTGACCTTTCGACTCATTTTGGATTAGTTCTCTCAAGAAGAGGAAGGACCTGATCCTAGATCATAATGAATCAGATTACATGGAGAGGGGGGGACCTGATCCTAGATCATAATGAATCAGATTACATGGAGAGGGGGGGACCTGATCCTAGATCATAATGAATCAGATTACATGGAGAGGGGGGACCCAATCCTAGATCATAATGAATCAGATTACATGGAGAGGGGGGACCTGATCCTAGATCATAATGAATCAGATTACATGGAGGAGGGACCTGATCCTAGATCATAATGAATCAGATTACATGGAGAGGGGGGACCTGATCCTAGATCATAATGAATCAGATTACATGGAGAGGGGGGACCCAATCCTAGATCATAATGAATCAGATTACATGGAGAGGGGGGACCTGATCCTAGATCATAATGAATCAGATTACATGGAGAGGGGGGACCTGATCCTAGATCATAATGAATCAGATTACATGGAGAGGGGGGACCTGATCCTAGATCATAATGAATCAGATTACATGGAGAGGAGGGACCTGATCCTAGATCATAATGAATCAGATTACATGGAGAGGAGGGACCTGATCCTAGATCATAATGAATCAGATTACATGGAGAGGGGGGACCTGATCCTAGATCATAATGAATCAGATTACATGGAGAGGGGGACCTGATCCTAGATCATAATGAATCAGATTACATGGAGAGGGGGACCTGATCCTAGATCATAATGAATCAGATTACATGGAGAGGGGGGACCTGATCCTAGATCATAATGAATCAGATTACATGGAGAGGGGGGACCTGATCCTATGTCATAATGAATCAGATTACATGGAGAGGGGGACCTGATCCTAGATCATAATGAATCAGATTAAATGGAGAGGGGGGACCTGATCCTAGATCATAATGAATCAGATTACATGGAGAGGAGGGACCTGATCCTAGATCATAATGAATCAGATTACATGGAGAGGGGGGACCTGATCCTAGATCATAATGAATCAGATTACATGGAGAGGGGGACCTGATCCTAGATCATAATGAATCAGATTACATGGAGAGGGGGGACCTGATCCTAGATCATAATGAATCAGATAACATGGAGAGGGGGGACCTGATCCTATGTCATAATGAATCAGATTACATGGAGAGGAGGACCTGATCCTAGATCATAATGAATCAGATTACATGGAGAGGGGGGACCTGATCCTAGATCATAATGAATCAGATTACATGGAGAGGGGGACCTGATCCTATATCATAATGAATCAGATTACATGGAGAGGAGGGACCTGATCCTATATCATAATGAATCAGATTACATGTAGAGAGGGGACCTGATCCTAGATCATAATGAATCAGATTACATGGAGAGGAGGGACCTGATACTAGATCATAATGAATCAGATTACATGGAGAGGGGGGACCTGATCCTAGATCAAAATGAATCAGATTACATGGAGAGGAGGACCTGATCCTAGATCATAATGAATCAGATTACATGGAGAGGGGGGACCTGATCCTAGATCATAATGAATCAGATTACATGGAGAGGGGGGACCTGATCCTAGATCATAATGAATCAGATTACATGGAGAGGGGGACCTGATCCTAGATCAGCAATCCAACTCTGGGACACTGCCTGTATGAAACCGAACACATAGTTATAAAGTGTAGTTACAGCTGGTGTTTACTGCCATCTAGTGGAAGATACCAATAAAACACTTTATTATCAGGGTGGGGAGACGGCTGATTGAAACAGAAAGTAAAGTTGTTCTTTTGTTCAGGATCCATTTTGAGACGACAGAGCAGAAAACACTATATGGAGATTATTGAAAAATAAAGTAAGTATTTCTGAACATTAATTTATTCTAATGGACAGAGTATGTGAATGAATAACAGGAATGAGATATTACTAGTTAGTAGAACTGCTACTTGAGCTGAGTTGCTGACAGACAGCAGTTTTCAAAGTGGAAACTAATCAGTAGGTCTACATGTTATCAGTAAAACGTCTGGTAAAGATGGTGGAGGAGCTTTTACATTATATGGTTTAATGTTTATCTCAGGGTTTCTCAATCCTTTGGTTCTTATCCAGCACTTACACACCTGATTCAACTAATCATTAAATATTTTATGACAGTTTAATATTTGAGGCATACAAATTAACATTCTCAAATTAAACCCTTTTGGGTTTGTAGGCCTGTTAACAATTATTAAAGTCCTACAATAACTCACATTCTGGAGGGAAAAACACAGCTAAACTTGGTTTCCAGTAAATTATATGTTTAGCTAAAATAATGTAAGAGAGATGTCTTGAAGAAACGCGTCTGGGTTTAGAACTCTGCGTCTCAGTGCCCTGCGACAGTGGGAAGTTCGTTTTGCATGGCCCGGTGCTACAGGTGAGTGGAGTTTTATTTTAAGGAACAATGGAATGGTCTAAAATGCGTAAACTCTGCGCACCCGGGGAGCCGGGCAATGCAAAACGAATTCACCCAGTGACCGTTGCTTTATTTCCTTATATGAAATTGAAAGTAACTTTGTAGCCCACGCAGTTACAAAATGTCTGTTGAAACTGTGGCTCATATGTCTCTAGAACGATAGAACAGCGGTGGAAAAAGTACTCAATTCTCATACTGGAGTTAAAGTAAAGATACCTTCATAGAAAATGACTCAATTAAAAGGGAAAGTCACCCAGTAAAATACTTATTCAGTAAAAGTCAAAGTATTTGGTTTCAAATATGATTAAGTATCAAAAGTAAATGTAATTGCTAAAATATACATAATAAGCATCAAAAGTAAAAGTAAAGTAGTAATAATTAAAAATTCCTTTCATTAAGCAAACAAGACGGCACAATTTTCTTGTTATTTTAATTTACGGATAGCCTTGGTCACACTCCAACACTCAGACATCATTTAAAAACAAAGCATTTGTGTTTAGTGAGTCCTCCAGATCAGAGGCAGTAGGGATGACCAGGGATGTTCTCTGTTTAGTGAGTCCTCCAGATCAGAGACAGTAGGGATGACCAGGGATGTTCTCTGTTTAGTGAGTCCTCCAGATCAGAGGTAGTAGGGATGACCAGGGATGTTCTCTGTTTAGTGAGTCCTCCAGATCAGAGGCAGTAGGGATGACCAGGGATGTTCTCTGTTTAGTGAGTCCTCCAGATCAGAGGCAGTAGGGATGACCAGGGATGTTCTCTGTTTAGTGAGTCCTCCAGATCAGAGGCAGTAGAGATGACCAGGGATGTTCTCTGTATTGTGAGTCCTCCAGATCAGAGGCAGTAGAGATGACCAGGGATGTTCTCTGTTTAGTGAGTCCTCCAGATCAGAGGCAGTAGGGATGACCAGGGATGTTCTCTGTTTAGTGAGTCCTCCAGATCAGAGGCAGTAGAGATGACCAGGGATGTTCTCTGTTTAGTGAGTCCTCCAGATCAGAGGCAGTAGAGATGACCAGTGATGTTCTCTGTTTAGTGAGTCTGCCAGATCAGAGGCAGTAGGGATGACCAGGGATGTTCTCTGTTTAGTGAGTCCTCCAGATCAGAGGCAGTAGGGATGACCAGGGATGTTCTCTGTTTAGTGAGTCCTCCAGATCAGAGGCAGTAGGGATGACCAGGGATGTTCTCTGTTTAGTGAGTCCTCCAGATCAGAGGCAGTAGGGATGACCAGGGATGTTATCTTGATAAGTGTGTGAATTGGACCATTTTCCTGTTCTGCTAAGCATTCAAAATGTTGACACTTTTGGGTGTCAGGAAAATGTATGGAGTAAAAAGTACATATTTTTCTTTAAGAATGTAGTGAAGTAAAAGTAAAAGTTGTTAAAAATAGAATACTTTTCTACTGTATCTTAGTCTATGCCGCTCAGACCTTGTGACCAATAACATTTGATTTGATTTTGATTAGGTTATATACATTATGGTGTGGACACCTGCTAGTCGAGAATATAGCAGGACATCTCATTCCAAAATCATGGGCATTAATATGGAGTTTGTCCCCCGCTTTGCTGCAATAACAGCCTCCACTCTTCTGGGAAGGCTTTCCTCAAGATGTTGAAACATTGCTGGAGGGACTTGCTTCCATTCAGCCACAAGAGCATTAGGGAGGTCGGGCACTGATGTTGGGTGATTAGGCCTGGCTCGCAGTCGGTGTTCCAATTCATCCCAAAGGTGTTCGATGGGGTTGAGGTCAGGGCTCTGTGCAGGCCAGTCAAGTTCTTCCTCACCGATCTCGACAAGCCATTTCTGTATGGACCTCGCTTTGTGCACGGGGACATTGTCATGCTGAAACAGGAAAGGGACTTCCCCAAACTGTTGCCACAAAGTTGGAAGCACAGAATCGTCTAGAATGTCATTTTATTCTGTAGCGTTAAGATTTATCTTCACTAGAACTAGGGGGCCTGAACCATGAAAAACAGCCCCAGACCATAATTCCTCCTCCACCTGTCCGTCGGACTGCCAGATGGTGAAGCGTGATTCATAACTCCAAAGATCACGTTTCCACTGCTCCAGTGTCCAATGGCGGCGAGCTTTACACCACTCAAGCCGATGCTTGGTATTGCGCATGGTGATCTTGTGTGCGGCTGCTCGGCAATGGAAACTAATTTCATGAAGCTCCCAACGAACAGTTATTTTGCTGACGTTGCAGTTTGGAACTCAGAAGTGAGTGTTGCAACCGAGGACAGCGCTTCCGCACTCGGCAGGCCTGTGAACTTGTGTGGCCTACCACTTCACGGTTGAGCCGTTGTTGCTCCTAGACGTTTCCACTTCACAATAACAGCACTTACAGCAGGAATTTGACAAACTGACTTGTTGGAAAGGTGGCATCCTATGATGGTGCCACATTGAAAGTCACTGAGCTCTTCAGTACGGGTCATTCTACTGCCAATTTTTGTCTATGGAGATTACATGGCTGTCTTCTCGATTTTATACACCTGTCAGCAACGGGTGTGGCTGAATAAGCCGAATCCACTAATTTGAAGGGGTGTCCACATACTTTTGTATATATAGTGTACATGCTCTGTCCTGCTACTGGTAGGCCTATAACATTATGTGAACTGACTTGAACAGGTTTAGGCTGGTCATCTAAGATAAGTAGGTTATAGCCGAGGTATAGACCTTGATCTACATATCACTAACAAACCACTATTATACATTATAACCTAGTCTACTTTACATTATTTAAAATCTCTTACTTGATGCAAAAAACCTTTCTAAATGGATCAATGATTTCCCCCTCAGATCAATCATGTCCGTTTTAGCCCTTCTGTCTACATTCTCAGATACATTTAGAAAATAACAGATTGAAAGACAATAAATAGCCTACTGTTAGTGAATACAAATAAGTGTGAGACATGGCCTTGTGTTGCTGTACTGTCTATAACTACCTTAACAAACAGTGACTTATTATTATTGTTGTTGCTGTACTGTCTATAACTACCTTAACAAACAGTGACTTATTATTATTATTATTATTATTATTATTATTATTATTGTTGCTGTACTGTCTATAACTACCTTAACAAACAGTGACTTATTATTATTATTATTATTATTATTATTATTATTATTATTGTTGTTGTTGTTCTGTCTATAACTACCTTAACAAACAGTGACTTATTATTGTTATTATTATTATTATTATTATTATTATTGTTATTGTTGTTGTTCTGTCTATTACTACCTTAATAACAAACAGTGACTTATAATTATTATTATTGACAGTTACCATGGAGATGAAATGTCACAACAACATGTTCATGTGATGCTTTAAATCACCTGACTGTTTCTATGTCTGTTAGTAAATGTTTTATTTCTCTAAGAGATAATGAATACATGAGAACTATTGACAGTCAAGAACTAGTTGTCACTGTGTTAACCACAACCAACATGCTGGATCTCTGTTTAGTTGTCACTGTGTTAACCACAACCAACATGCTGGATCTCTGTTTAGTTGTCACTGTGTTAGCCACAACCAACATGTTGGATCTCTGTTTAGTTGTCACTGTGTTAACCACAACCAACATGCTGGATCTCTGTTTAGTTGTCACTGTGTTAACCACAACCAACATGCTGGATCTCTGTTTAGTTGTCACTGTGTTAACCACAACCAACATGCTGGATCTCTGTTTAGTTGTCACTGTGTTAATCACAACCAACATGCTGGATCTCTGTTTAGTTGTTACTGTGTTAACCACAACCAACATGCTGGATCTCTGTTTAGTTGTCACTGTGTTAACCACAACCAACATGCTGGATCTCTGTTTAGTTGTTACTGTGTTAACCACAACCAACATGCTGGATCTCTGTTTAGGGGTCCTGTCTCTAAAATGAGTCTCTTTGGGGAGAGAGAGGAGGGGGACCCTGCCTCTAAAATGAGTCTCTCTGGGGAACATGACACCAAATCTAAGAGGTGAGATGACAATTTTGTTTAAGAATTATTAATAGTTTATTTCAAAAATGATATTTCCAAAAATGTTCACGTTTGTTTTTAATCAGAAATGGCTGCTTATGGGTACCTTCAATATTACTGTTCTCAGATTTTTAATTAATAGCTTAGGATTGTGTATAATTTTAATTTTTATTGCAAAACGCTATACATCCATTGTTTAGCTGGAACACCCTAGATGCCTTCAATTGCCAATTTTAAAGCCAATTTATAGCCATGCCCAATTTAGGATAATTTTTTAACAACGTGATGTTGCGCTCCAAAGGGTTATCTTGAAATAACATGATGTAGATAATTAAATAATCAAATGAAAAACGTGTTTATTATACACTCTTAGAAAAGAAGGTTCCTTATAGAACCAAAAAGGCTTATATCACTTCCTTAATATATGGAACCACTAAAAGTGATATATATTTTTGGGTTCAGTGAAGAAGAACCTCTAGAGTTCTGATCAACGAATGGTGATTGTTTTGAGGATGTGAACCCAGCAGCCCTGCAGTGGTCAGATCAATTCCACCTGTTTATTTCAGCACTCGGCCAAGGATTCGAACCAGCCACCTTTCAAACACAGGTTCAAATCCCGCCACAGCTCCAACTCCTTAGCCTCTGGGTGAAAACCAGAGATAATCTTCAGAAATAAGCATGAGTTAATCTGCCAAAATGAAGACAAAATGCTATGCAGACATACATGGTATCACTTGTGATACATACATATTATACATAAATATTACACATAAATATCATACATAAATATTACACATAAATATTATACATACATTTTATACATAAATATTATACATAAATATTACACATAAATATTACACATAAATAGTATACATAAATATTTCACATAAATATTATACATAAATATAATACATAAATATAATACATAAATATTATACATAAATATTACACATACATATTATTCATAATAAATTTCCATAATTATTATACATAAATCATTGTCAAAAGCACAAGACATACTGTTGCATGTAGGTCTATATTATTAATGGATTGATCATATAGAAATAGAAAACAATATTTTTACTACCCCAAAGTATTTACATGTGGTGCAGGAACCACTGACTCGCTGCATTATTCTATAGTATTATCAAGACACCTGCTGTTAACTCTTAACTACTTAGGACAGCTCACGAGGTGTCCTAAATATCTGCTGACTAGGTGGGAGTAGAGACTTCATGCATAGCTTTCATTTATACCCAGAAGTGTAAAATGTCTGTATTCTCAGCACTTATACGACCAATTTTCTACTCTGAGACGCTTTGTGGATATGGGCCCAGATCTCAAAATATTGTTATAATAAATGTTTGTTTAACATAAAGAAAAATGAATATTACTAATGTAACCCACTGTAAAGACTGGGTTTAGTTGATTGTGTGGCACTGCTCATGTCCACGTTCTGGAACTGTCCGCGTCCCCGTACAGAACTGTCCTCGTCCGGTGTGGCGCCAAACATATTGTCCGGTTACGTGCAGAGTTGGCTGAGGTGATCTAACGACTGAGTTTGTTACAGTGTTGAGACGCTGAAGTTTATTGTTCAATTAGCTTTTAGCTTTACGGTCAGGGACAGTATGACTGTAGCCAGATCCTTCTCACTCTCTATCCTTGTTTCATTTTGTGGTTCACCGGATTCGTCATCATCATCGAGACAAACGACAGACGAACGTCCTGCTAGCTAGCCAAGCTAGTCGGTACAGCTAGGTAAGCTAGCTAGCTAGCTACTCTACCAGCAGCATCCTAGTTATCCTAGCTAGTCGGTACAGCTAGGTAAGCTAGCGAGCTACTCTACCAGCAGCATCCTAGTTATCCTAGCTAGTCAGTTTAGCTAGGTAAGCTAGATAGCTACTCTACCAGCAGCATCCTAGTTATCCTAGCTAGTCGGTACAGCTAGGTAAACTAGCTAACTACTCTACCAGCAGCATCCTAGTTATCCTAGCTAGTCGGTACAGCTGGGTAAGCTAGCTAGCTACTCTACCAGCAGCATCCTAGATATCCTAGCTAGTCGGTACTGCTAGGTAAGCTAGCTAGCTACTCTACCAGCAGCATCCTAGATATCCTAGCTAGTCGGTACTGCTAGGTAAGCTAGCTAGCTACTCTACCAGCAGCATCCTAGTTATCCTAGCTAGTCGGTACAGCTAGGTAAGCTAGATAGCTACTCTACCAGCAGCATCCTAGTTATCCTAGCTAGTCGGTACAGCTAGGTAAACTAGCTAACTACTCTACCAGCAGCATCCTAGTTATCCTAGCTAGTCGGTACAGCTGGGTAAGCTAGCTAGCTACTCTACCAGCAGCATCCTAGATATCCTAGCTAGTCGGTACTGCTAGGTAAGCTAGCTAGCTACTCTACCAGCAGCATCCTAGATATCCTAGCTAGTCGGTACTGCTAGGTAAGCTAGCTAGCTACTCTACCAGCAGCATCCTAGTTATCCTAGCTAGTCGGTACAGCTAGGTAAGCTAGCTAGCTACTCTACCAGCAGCATCCTAGATATCCTAGCTAGTCGGTACAGCTGGGTAAGCTAGCTAGCTACTCTACCAGCAGCATCCTAGATATCCTAGCTAGTCGGTACTGCTAGGTAAGCTAGCTAGCTACTCTACCAGCAGCATCCTAGATATCCTAGCTAGTCGGTACTGCTAGGTAAGCTAGCTAGCTACTCTACCAGCAGCATCCTAGATATACTAGCTAGTCGGTACTGCTAGGTAAGCTAGCTAGCTACTCTACCAGCAGCATCCTAGTTATCCTAGCTAGCTCACCAATGTCTGTAAGTAAATTAATACCTTTTAATTGCTAAATATTTCCAATAGATGGCAGCATAAGACCACGAAGCATCAGTTATAGGCTACAAGCAGCAATATGATTAACATAAAATAGCATGCAACCACAGACTATATGTCCCATGATTTTCTAAAATGGTCAGTCATTACTTTAGTTAGCTATATATCTCGTATTAGGGCTGTGTTGCTTTTGGGAGAGCAAAATAGTAGTGACTATAGCAGGTCCTGAACCCCGGGTAAATTATCACTAGTCAGAACCTCAACCTCAGTATACATGCATTATAAAAAGTCATCTTCATAGCTGATATGGGGAGTAAACAACCTCGGAATAGAAAAGACAAGAGTGCATCATCCAGCCGGCCAATAAATTACATAATTCAACCCTCCCGGTTAGTAAATTTACCTCAACATGCCCCTGGAGAAGGCAGAGCGACGACACCAGCTTTTTACCGGGGCTGAGTTGACTACTAGAGAGAGAAGGCAGAGCGACGACACCAGCTTTTTACCGGGGCTGAGTTGACTACTAGAGAGAGAAGGCAGAGTGGCTCGATGCTGGTTGATGAATTTGACAATGAATGTACCTGGAAAATACGTTTTTCTCAACTAGAGGTGACTGAATTAATGTTCAGACTTATTGATAATCGTTATATTAATGAAGTATAATTTCAAAACATGAGCATAAAAACAGGTAATAATAAACATGAATCATCATTATATTACTTCACAGTAATCTGTTAAATGCTTTTTCAGTCCTTCCTCTTGCGTTAGCAGTGTGGAAAGGGACAGAAAGAAGCTCACAGGAGTTTTCCTGTGAGGGGGAGTGGTGGTGTATCCACGGAGAAAACAAATCTAATCTTCTGAAATGTAATTTGTGGTCTTATGCTGCCATCTATTGGAATTATTTAGCAACTGCAGTAGTACTGAGTAATGTGTTATTCCTTACTAAAGTAGTAATTACTCAGAATTGCAAAATATAACATTTTCTAGTTCATTTTACCACTTATAATAAAATAAAAAGTTTATAGCATAACAAACAATTAAACTGACATAAAACAAAAACACCATACATTTAGTTAATTATATATATAAAACTATGTATTTAGATGGGTGACATTATCTGCCAAAGTAACAGCCCTGTAGACAAAGAAGAGCTCTCCAGTAGGTACCAAAACATTCAAAGGACCTTTTTCTCAAAAGTGATGTTACAAGTTTATTAACATTCAAAGCAGAATTACTTTCCCATTGTTCCTCAACTGCAGTGTCTGATATATCATTTTCTAGCTCTGAGTCTCTACTTTTATCCAATGTAAAAAACACAATTTTGCTACATAAGATCGAAACGGTCGGTCACATTTGAGAGTGAGGCAGATATATAGCATTTTGTAAAAAATTATTATTTGTCTCTCTGAAAGGAAACCATCAAGTGATAGATTTTAAACAAAAACATGTCTGTCATTGAACAACCCCATGCCATGATTAAAAAACACACCTCTATAATAATTTCTTTAAACAATAAAAGCTAATTTACCAACATTTCTGAAAATGGATATGTAGCGGTTCGGAATGAAACTCGTTTCCCCATCTGAGATCAGAGTAGATGAGAGATGTAATGTTTGTCTCTGTTCTGTTGAAGTCCAATCAAGCAGGAGAGACCAGCCTCCCCTGTTCCCAGCTGTGTGTCCATGAAGAGTGACTGGTCAATGAGTCAACCTATATTCTTTAGAGAGGGAGACTTTTCTACTGAACAAAGGTAAGAAGAACTCATGGGTCATGGTCAGTGAGTTAAACAACACTGTCTCTAGTCATTTCTCCTCTCCCATTTTCACATTTCTTTTGGTTGTTTTCATAATCCATAGGCTAATACTTTTGTCCATTTTCATAGTCCTAAAACAATATTAAACAAACACCACATTCCCTCCCTGTATCTGTCTGTCTGTCTGTCTGTCTGTCTGTCTGTCTGTCTGTCTGTCTGTCTGTCTGTCTGTCTGTCTGTCTGTCTGTCTGTCTGTCTGTCTGTCTGTCTGTCTGTCTGTCTGTCTGTCTGTCTGTCTGTCTGTCTGTCTGTCTGTGCGTGTCTCTCTGTCTCTCTGTGTCTCTCTCTGCATGTCTGTGTGTCTGTGTCTCTCTGTCTCTGTGTCTGTCTGTCTCTGTCTGTCTGTCTGTCTGTCTGTCTGTCTGTCTGTCTGTCTGTCTGTCTGTCTGTCTGTCTGTCTGTCTGTCTGTCTGTCTGTCTGTCTCTCTGCCTGTCTGTCTGTGTCTCTGTCTCTTTGCCTGTCTCTCTGTCTGTTTGTCTGTCTGTCTCTATCTGTCTGTGTCTGTCTGTGTGTAATTCGCTGTCTGTGTGTCTGTCTCTGTCTGTATGTGTGTATTTCTCTGTCTGTCTGTGTGTGTCTGTCTGTCTGTCTGTCTGTCTGTCTGTCTGTCTGTCTGTCTGTCTGTCTGTCTGTCTGTCTGTCTGTCTGTCTGTCTGTCTGTCTGTCTGTCTGTCTGTCTGTCTGTCTGTCTGTCTGTCTCTATCTATCTCTATCTATCTGTGTCTGTCTATGTCTGTGTGTATTTCGCTGTCTGTGTGTCTGTCTATGTCTGTCTGTGTGTCTGTCTCTGTCCGTCTGTGTGTCTGTCTATCTGTCTCTGTCTGGCTGTGTGTCTGTGTCTCTCTGTCTCTGTGTCTCTCTGTCGCTGTGTCTGTCTGTCTCTGTCTGTCTGTCTGTCTGTCTGTCTGTCTGTCTGTCTGTCTGTCTGTCTGTCTGTCTGTCTGTCTGTCTGTCTGTCTGTCTGTCTGTGTCTGCATGTCTGTGTGTCTGTGTCTGTGTCTGTCTCTGTCTCTTTGTCTGTCTGTCTGTCGCTGTGTCTGTCTGTCTCTGTGTCTCTGTCTCTGTCTCTGTCTGTCTGTGTCTGTCTCTGTGTCTGTCTATGTCTGTCTGTGTGTCTGTCTCTGTCCGTCTGTGTGTCTGTCTATCTGTCTCTGTCTGGCTGTGTGTCTGTGTCTCTCTGTCTCTGTGTCTCTCTGTCGCTGTGTCTGTCTGTCTCTGTGTCTGTCTGTCTGTCTGTCTGTCTGTCTGTCTGTCTGTCTGTCTGTCTGTCTGTCTGTCTGTCTGTCTGTCTGTCTGTCTGTCTGTCTGTCTGTCTGTCTCTGTCTGCATGTCTGTGTGTCTGTCTCTGTCTCTTTGCCTGTCTCTCTGCCTGTCTCTCTGCCTGTCTGTCTGTCTCTATGTGTCGCTGTCTGTCTGTGTCTGTCTGTCTGTCTGTCTGTCTGTCTGTCTCTGTCTGTCTGTGTCTGTCTCTGTCTGTGTGTATTTTGCTGTCTGTGTGTCTGTCTATGTCTGTATGCGTGTCTGTCTCTGTCCGTCTGTGTGTCTGTCTATCTGTCTCTGTCTGGCTGTGTGTCTGTGTCTCTCTGTCTCTGTGTCTCTCTGTCGCTGTGTCTGTCTGTCTCTGTGTCTGTCTGTCTGTCTGTCTGTCTGTCTGTCTGTCTGTCTGTCTGTCTGTCTGTCTGTCTGTCTGTCTGTCTGTCTGTCTGTCTGTCTGTCTCTGTCTGCATGTCTGTGTGTCTGTCTCTGTCTCTTTGCCTGTCTCTCTGCCTGTCTCTCTGCCTGTCTGTCTGTCTCTATGTGTCGCTGTCTGTCTGTGTCTGTCTGTCTGTCTGTCTGTCTGTCTGTCTCTGTCTGTCTGTGTCTGTCTCTGTCTGTGTGTATTTTGCTGTCTGTGTGTCTGTCTATGTCTGTATGCGTGTCTGTCTCTGTCCGTCTGTGTGTCTGTCTATCTGTCTCTGTGTCTGGCTATGTGTCTGTGTCTCTGTGTCTCTGTGTCTCTCTGTCGCTGTGTCTCTGTCTGTCTGTCTGTCTGTCTGTCTGTCTGTCTGTCTGTCTGTCTGTCTGTCTGTCTGTCTGTCTGTCTGTCTGTCTGTCTGTCTGTCTGTCTGTCTGTCTGTCTGTCTGTCTGTCTCTCTCTGCATGTCTGTGTGTCTGTGTCTCTCTGTCTCTGTGTCTCTCTGTCGCTGTGTCTGTCTGTCTGTCTGTCTGTCTGTCTGTCTGTCTGTCTGTCTGTCTGTCTGTCTGTCTGTCTGTCTGTCTGTCTGTCTGTGTCTGTCTCTATCTGTGTGTCTGTCTATGTCTGTGTGTCTTTCTCTGTCTGTGTGTCTGTGTGTGTGTCTCTCTCTATCTGTCTGTCTGTCTGTCTACCTGTCTGTCTGTCTGTCTGTCTGTCTGTCTGTCTGTCTGTCTGTCTGTCTGTCTGTCTGTCTGTCTGTCTGTCTGTCTGTCTGTCTGTCTGTCTGTCTGTCTGTCTGTCTCTGTCTCTGTCTGTCTCTGTCTGCATGTCTCCGTCTGTCCGTCTGTCCGTCTGTCTGTCTGTCTGTCTGTCTGTCTGTCTGTCTGTCTGTCTGTCTGTCTGTCTGTCTGTCTGTCTGTCTGTCTGTCTGTCTGTCTGTCTGTCTGATCCAGAGCTCTTCTTATGTTTCCCCATCTGAGCTCAGAGTAGATGAGAGATGTAATGTTTGTCTCTGTTCTGTTGAAGTCCAATCAAGCAGGAGAGACCAGCCTCCCCTGTTCCCAGCTGTGTGTCCATGAAGAGTGACTGGTCAATGAGTCAACCTATATCCTTTAGAGAGGGAGACTTTTCTACTGAACAAAGGTAAGAAGAACTCATGGGTCATGGTCAGTGAGTTAAACAACACTGTCTCTAGTCATTTCTCCTCTCCCATTTTCACATTTATTTTTGTTGTTTTCATAATCCATAGGCTAATACTTTTGTCCATTTTCATAGTCCTAAAACAATATTAAACAAACACCACATTCCCTCCCTGTATCTGTCTGTCTGTCTGTCTGTCTGTCTGTCTGTCTGTCTGTCTGTCTGTCTGTCTGTCTGTCTGTCTGTCTGTCTGTCTGTCTGTCTGTCTGTCTGTCTGTCTGTCTGTCTGTCTGTGCGTGTCTCTCTGTCTCTCTGTGTCTCTCTCTGCATGTCTGTGTGTCTGTGTCTCTCTGTCTCTGTGTCTGTCTGTCTGTCTGTCTGTCTGTCTGTCTGTCTGTCTGTCTGTCTGTCTGTCTGTCTGTCTGTCTGTCTGTCTGTCTGTCTGTGTCTGCATGTCTGTGTGTCTGTGTCTGTCTCTGTCTCTTTGTCTGTCTGTCTGTCGCTGTGTCTGTCTGTCTCTGTGTCTCTGTCTCTGTGTCTGTCTGTCTGTCTGTCTGTCTGTCTGTCTGTCTGTCTGTCTGTCTGTCTGTCTGTCTCTCTGTCAGTCTGTCTGTCACTTTGCCTGTCGCTCTGCCTGTCTGTCTGTCTGTATCTGTCTCTGTCTGTCTGTGTCTGTCTCTGTCTGTGTGTCTGTCTATGTCTGTCTGTGTGTCTGTCTCTGTCCGTC
>NW_027675566.1:482500-490684 GCF_965601325.2 Salmo salar | reverse complement strand
CAACACACACACACACACCGACAACACACACACACACACCGACAACACACACACACACACACACACACCGACAACACACACACACCGACAACACACACACACACACCGACAACACACAACAAACACACACACACCAGCAACACACACACACACTGACAACACACACACACACACACCGACAACACACACACACACACCGACAACACACACACACACACCCCGACAACACACACACACACACACACCGACAACACACACACACACACACCGACAACACACACACACACACACCGACAACACACACACACACACACCGACAACACACACACACACACCGACAACACACACACACACCGACAACACACACACACACACCGACAACACACACACACACACACACACACCGACAACACACACACACACCGACAACACACACACACACACACCGACAACACACACACACACACACCGACAACACACACACACACCGACAACACACACACACACACCGACAACACACACACACACACACAAACCGACAACACACACACACACACACACCGACAACACACACACACACACCGACAACACACACACACACACCGACAACACACACACACACACACCGACAACACATACACACACACACACCGACAACACACACACACACACCGACAACACACACACACACCGACAACACACACACACACACACACACACCGACAACACACACACACACACCGACAACACACACACACACACACCGACAACACACACACACACACACCGACAACACACACACACACCGACAACACACACACACTCACTCACACACACACCGACAACACACACACACACCGACAACACACACACACACACAGACAACACACACACCGACAACACACACACACAGACACACACACCGACAACACACACACACAGACACACACACACCGACAACACACACACACACACACACACACCGACAACACACACACACACACACCGACAACACACACACACACACACCGACAACACACACACACACACAGACAACACACACACACACACACACCGACAACACACACACACACACACACCGACAACACACACACACACACACCGACAACACACACACCGACAACACACACACACACACCGACAACACACACACACACACCGACAACACACACACACACACACACACACACCGACAACACACACACACACACACCGACAACACACACACACACACACACCGACAACACACACACACACACACACACACACACACACCGACAACACACACACACACACCGACAACACACACACACACACACCGACAACACACACACACACACACCGACAACACACACACACACAACACACACACACACACCGACAAAACACACACACACACCGACAACACACACACACACACACCGACAACACACACACACACACACACACACACACACACACACACCGCCAACACACACACACACACACACACCGACAACACACACACACACACCGACAACACACACACACACACACCGACAACACACACACACACACTGACAACACACACACACACACACACACTGACAACACACACACACACACCGACAACACACACACACACACCGACAACACACACACACACACACACACCGACAACACACACACACCGACAACACACACACACACACACACCGACAACACACACACACACACCGACAACACACACACAAACAACACCGACAACACACACACACACACCGACAACACACACACACACACACACACACACACACCGACAACACACACACACACACCGACAACACACACACACACACCGACAACACACACACACACACACACACACACACCGACAACACACACACACACACACCGACAACACACACACACACACACCGACAACACACACACACACACACCGACAACACATAAACACACACACACCGACAACACACACACACACACACTGACAACACACACACATACACACCGACAACACACACACACACACACACCGACAACACACACACACACACCGACAACACACACACACACACACACACACCGACAACACACACACACACACACCGACAACACACACACACCGACAACACACACACACACTCACACACACACACCGACAACACACACACACACCGACAACACACACACACACACCGACAACACACACACACACACACAAACCGACAACACACACACACACACACCGACAACACACACACACACACCGACAACACACACACACACACCGACAACACACACACACACACACCGACAACACATAAACACACACACACCGACAACACACACACACACACCGACAACACACACACACCGACAACACACACACACACACACACACACACACACCGACAACACACACACACACCGACAACACACACACACACCGACAACACACACACACACACACCGACAACACACACACACACACACCGACAACACACACACACACCGACAACACACACACACACTCATACACACACACCGACAACACACACACACACCGACAACACACACACACACACACAGACAACACACACACACACCGACAACACACACACACACACCGACAACACACACACACACACACACCGACAACACACACACACACACACCGACAACACACACACCGACAACACACACACACACACCGACAACACACACACACACACCGACAACACACACACACACACACACACACACCGACAACACACACACACACACACCGACAACACACACACACACACACACCGACAACACACACACACACAACACACACACACACACCGACAAAACACACACACACACCGACAACACACACACACACACACCGACAACACACACACACACACCGACAACACACACACACACACACCGACAACACATAAACACACACACACCGACAACACACACACACACACCGACAACACACACACACACACACACACACCGACAACACACACACACACACACACACCGACAACACACACACACCGACAACACACACACACACTCACACACACACACCGACAACACACACACACACCGACAACACACACACACACACCGACAACACACACACACACACACAAACCGACAACACACACACACACACACACCGACAACACACACACACACACCGACAACACCACACACACACACCGACAACACACACACACACACACCGACAACACATAAACACACACACACCGACAACACACACACACACACCGACAACACACACACACCGACAACACACACACACACACACACACACACCGACAACACACACACACACCGACAACACACACACACACACACCGACAACACACACACACACACACCGACAACACACACACACACCGACAACACACACACACACTCATACACACACACCGACAACACACACACACACCGACAACACACACACACACACAGACAACACACACACCGACAACACACACACACAGACACACACACCGACAACACACACACACAGACACACACACACCGACAACACACACACACACACACACACACCGACAACACACACACACACACACCGACAACACACACACACACACACCGACAACACACACACACACACAGACAACACACACACACACACACACCGACAACACACACACACACACACACCGACAACACACACACACACACACCGACAACACACACACCGACAACACACACACACACACCGACAACACACACACACACACCGACAACACACACACACACACACACACACCGACAACACACACACACACACACCGACAACACACACACACACACACACCGACAACACACACACACACAACACACACACACACACCGACAAAACACACACACACACCGACAACACACACACACACACACCGACAACACACACACACACACACCGACAACACACACACACACAACACACACACACACACCGACAAAACACACACACACACCGACAACACACACACACACACACCGACAACACACACACACACACACACACAACACACACACACACCGCCAACACACACACACACACACACACCGACAACACACACACACACACCGACAACACACACACACACACACCGACAACACACACACACACACTGACAACACACACACACACACACACACTGACAACACACACACACACACCGACAACACACACACACACACCGACAACACACACACACACACACACACCGACAACACACACACACCGACAACACACACACACACACACACGACAACACACACACACACACCGACAACACACACACAACAACACCGACAACACACACACACACACCGACAACACACACACACACACACACACACACACACCGACAACACACACACACACACCGACAACACACACACACACACCGACAACACACACACACACACACACACACACACCGACAACACACACACACACACACCGACAACACACACACACACACACCGACAACACACACACACACACACCGACAACACATAAACACACACACACCGACAACACACACACACACACACTGACAACACACACACATACACACCGACAACACACACACACACACACACCGACAACACACACACACACACCGACAACACACACACACACACACACACACCGACAACACACACACACACACACCGACAACACACACACACCGACAACACACACACACACTCACACACACACACCGACAACACACACACACACCGACAACACACACACACACACCGACAACACACACACACACACACAAACCGACAACACACACACACACACACCGACAACACACACACACACACCGACAACACACACACACACACCGACAACACACACACACACACACCGACAACACAAACACACACACACCGACAACACACACACACACACCGACAACACACACACACCGACAACACACACACACACACACACACCACACACCGACAACACACACACACACCGACAACACACACACACACCGACAACACACACACACACACACCGACAACACACACACACACACACCGACAACACACACACACACCGACAACACACACACACACACATACACACACACCGACAACACACACACACACCGACAACACACACACACACACACAGACAACACACACACACACCGACAACACACACACACACACCGACAACACACACACACACACACACCGACAACACACACACACACACACCGACAACACACACACCGACAACACACACACACACACCGACAACACACACACACACACCGACAACACACACACACACACACACACACCGACAACACACACACACACACACCGACAACACACACACACACACACACCGACAACACACACACACACAACACACACACACACACCGACAACACACACACACACACCGACAACACACACACACACACCGACAACACACACACACACACACACCGACAACACACACACACACAACACACACACACACACCGACAAACACACACACACACCAACAACACACACACACACACACCGACAACACACACACACACACCACACACACACACACACACACCGCCAACACACACACACACACACACACCGACAACACACACACACACACCGACAACACACACACACACACACCGACAACACACACACACACACACTGACAACACACACACACACACACACACTGACAACACACACACACACACCGACAACACACACACACACACCGACAACACACACACACACACACACACCGACAACACACACACACCGACAACACACACACACACACACACCGACAACACACACACACACACCGACAACACACACACAAACAACACCGACAACACACACACACACACCGACAACACACACACACACACACACACACACCGACAACACACACACACACACCGACAACACACACACACACACCGACAACACACACACACACACACACACACACACACCGACAACACACACACACACACACCGACAACACACACACACACACACACCGACAACACACACACACACACACCGACAACACATAAACACACACACACCGACAACACACACACACACACACTGACAACACACACACATACACACCGACAACACACACACACACACACACCGACAACACACACACACACACCGACAACACACACACACACACACACACACCGACAACACACACACACACACACACACCGACAACACACACACACCGACAACACACACACACACTCACACACACACACCGACAACACACACACACACCGACAACACACACACACACACCGACAACACACACACACACACACAAACCGACAACACACACACACACACACCGACAACACACACACACACACCGACAACACACACACACACACCGACAACACACACACACACACACCGACAACACATAAACACACACACACCGACAACACACACACACACACCGACAACACACACACACCGACAACACACACACACACACACACACACCGACAACACACACACACACCGACAACACACACACACACCGACAACACACACACACACACACCGACAACACACACACACACACACCGACAACACACACACACACCGACAACACACACACACACTCATACACACACACCGACAACACACACACACACCGACAACACACACACACACACAGACAACACACACACACACCGACAACACACACACACACACCGACAACACACACACACACACACAAACCGACAACACACACACCGACAACACACACACACACACACACACACACCGACAACACACACACACACACACACACACCGACAACACACACACACACCGACAACACACACACACACACACACCGACAACACACACACACACACAGACAACACACACACACACACACACCGACAACACACACACACACACACACCGACAACACACACACACACACCGACAACACACACACACACAACACACACACACACACCGACAACACACACACACACACCGACAACACACACACACACACACCGACAACACACACACACACACACCGACAACACACACACACACACACCGACAACACACACACACACAACACACACACACACACCGACAAAACACACACACACACCGACAACACACACACACACAAACACACCGACAACACACACACACACACCGACAACACACACACACACACACCGACAACACACACACACACACACCGACAACACACACACACACACACCGACAACACACACACACACCAACAACACACACACACACACACACACACGACAACACACACACACACCGACAACACACACACACACACACACACACACCGACAACACACCGACAACACACACACACACCGACAACACACACACACCGACAACACTCACACACACACCGACAACACACACACACACACCGACAACACACACACACACACCGACAACACACACACACACAAACACCAGCAACACACACACACACACCGACAACACACACACACACACACACTTACAACACACACACACCGACAACACACACACACACACACCGACAACACACACACACACACACCGACAACACACACACACCGACAACACACACACACACACACACACACCGACAACACACACACACACCGACAACACACACACACACAACACCGACAACACACACACACACACCGACAACACACACACACACACCGACAACACACACACACACACACACACTGACAACACACACACACACACACACACCGACAACACACACACACACCGACAACACACACACACACACACACACCGACAACACACACACACCGACAACACACACACACACACACACACACACCGACAACACACACACACACACACCGACAACACACACACACACACACACCGACAACACACACACACACACCGACAACACACACACACACACACACACACCGACAACACACACACACACCGACAACACACACACACACAACACACACACACACCGACAACACACACACACACACAC
>NW_027675566.1:460000-477500 GCF_965601325.2 Salmo salar | reverse complement strand
CACACACACACACTGACAACACACACACACACACCGACAACACACACACACACACACCGACAACACACACACACACACACACACACACACACACACCGACAACACACACACACACAACACACACACACCGACAACACACACACACACACACACCGACAACACACACACACACACACCGACAACACACACACACACACCGACAACACACACACCGACAACACACACACACACACACCGACAACACACACACACACACCGACAACACACACACACACACACACACACACCGACAACACACACACACACCGACAACACACACACACACAACACACACACACACACCGACAACACACACACACACACCGACAACACACACACACACACCGACAACACACACACACACACACACACCGACAACACACCGACAACACACACACACACCGACAACACACACACACCGACAACACACACACACACACACCGACAACACACACACACACACACCGACAACACACACACACACACACACCGACAACACACACACACACACACCGACAACACACACACACACACCGACAACACACACACACACCGACAACACACACACACACACACCGACAACACATAAACACACACACACCGACAACACACACACACACACACTGACAACACACACACATACACACCGACAACACACACACACACACCGACAACACACTCATACACACCGACAACACACACACACACACCGACAACACACACACACACACACACACACCGACAACACACACACACACCGACAACACACACACACACACACCGACAACACACACACACACACACCGACAACACACACACACACCGACAACACACACACACACACACCGACAACACACACACACACACCGACAACACACACACACACCGACAACACACACACACACAACACACACACACACACACACCGACAACACAAACACACACACACACACACCGACAACACACACACACACACACACACACACCGACAACACACACACACACACACACACACAGACAACAAACACACACACCGACAACACACACACACACAACACACACACACCGACAACACACACACACCGACCACACACACACACAAACACACCGACAACACACACACACACACCGACAACACACACACACACACCGACAACCCACACACACACACACACCGACAACACACACACACACACCGACAACACAAACACACACACCGACAACACACACACACACAACACACACACACCGACAACACACACACACACACACACACCGACAACACACACACACACACACCGACAACACACACACACACACCGACAACACACACACACACACACACACACACACACACACACACACACACACACAAACACCAGCAACACACACACACATACCGACAACACACACACACACACACCGACAACACACACACACACACACACCGACAAAACACACACGCACACACCGACAACACACACACACACACACCGACAACACACACACACACAAACACCAGCAACACACACACACACCGACAACACACACACACACACACTGACAACACACACACACCGACAACACACACACACACACACCGACAACACACACACACACACCGACAACACACACACACACCGACAACACACACACACACACACACACACACACCGACAACACACACACACACCGACAACACACACACACACAACACCGACAACACACACACACACACCGACAACACACACACACACACACACCGACAACACACACACACACACACACTGACAACACACACACACACACCGACAACACACACACACCGACAACACACACACACACACACACCGACAACACACACACACACACACCGACAACACACACACACACAACACACACACACACACCGACAACACACACACACACACACCGACAACACACACACACACACCGACAACACACACACACACACACACAGACAACACACACACACACACAACGACAACACACACACACACACCGACAACACACACACACACACACACACCGACAACACACACACACACCGACAACACACACACACACAACACACACACACACACCGACAACACACACACACACACACACCAACAACACACACACACACACCGACAACACACACACACACACCGACAACACACCGACAACACACACACACACCGACAACACACACACACCGACAACACACACACACACACACCGACAACACACACACACACACCGACAACACACACACACACACACACACCGACAACACACACACACACACACCGACAACACACACACACACACACCGACAACACACACACACACACCGACAACACACACACACACACACCGACAACACATAAACACACACACACCGACAACACACACACACACACACTGACAACACACACACATACACACCGACAACACACACACACACACCGACCACACACACACACACACCGACAACACACACACACGCACCGACAACACACACACACACACACACACACACACCGACAACACACACACACACCGACAACACACACACACACACACCGACAACACACACACACACACACCGACAACACACACACACACACACCTTCAACACACACACACACCGACAACACACACACACACAACACACACACACACACACACCGACAACACAAACACACACACACACACACACCGACAACACACACACACACACACACACACCGACAACACACACACACACACACACACACACCGACAACCAACACACACACCGACAACACACACACACACAACACACACACAGCGACAACACACACACACACACACCAACCACACACACACACAAACACACCGACAACACACACACACACACCGACAACACACACACACCGACAACACACACACACACACACCGACAACACACACACACACACCGACAACACACACACACACACACACACACACACACACACCGACAACACACACACACCGACAACACACACACACACACACACCAGCAACACACACACACATACCGACAACACACACACACACACACCGACAACACACACACACACCGACAACACACACACACACACACCGACAACACACACACACACACACACCGACAACACACACACACACACCGACAACACACACACACACACACACACACCGACAACACACACACACAGCGACAACACACACACACAAACACATCGACAACACACACACACACACCAACAACACACACACACACACACCGACAACACACACACACACACCGACAACACACACACACACACACACACACACCGACAACACACACACACACACCGACAACACACACACACACACCGACAACACACACACACACACACACACACCGACAACACACACACACACACCGACAACACACACACACACACACACACACCGACAACACACACACACACCGACAACACACACACACACAACACACACACACACACCGACAAAACACACACGCACACACCGACAACACACACACACACACACACCGACAACACACCCACAACACACACACACACCGACAACACACACACACCGACAACACACACACACACACACACCGACAACACACACACACACACACCGACAACACACACACACACACACACACACACACCGACAACACACACACACACACACACCGATAACACACACACACCGACAACACACACACACACACACCGACAACACACACACACACACCGACAACACACACACACACACCGACAACACACACACACACACACCGACAACACACACACACACAACACACACACACCCACACACACACCGACAACACACACACACACACACACCGACAACACACACACACACACACACACCGACAACACACACACACACACACACCGACAACACACACACACACACACACCGACAACACACACACACACACCGACAACACACACACACACCGACAACACACACACACCGACAACACACACACACCGACAACACATAAACACACACACACCGACAACACACACACACACACACTGACAACACACACACATACACACCGACAACACACACACACACACACACCGACAACACACACACACCGACAACACACACACACACACCGACAACACACACACACACACACACCGACAACACACACACACACACACACCGACAACACACACACTCACACACACACACCGACAACACACACACACACAACACACACACACACACCGACAACACACACACACACACACCGACAAAACACACACGCACACACCGACAACACACACACACACACACCGACAACACACACACACACACACACACCGACAACACACACACACACCGACAACACACACACACACAACACACACACACACCGACAACACACACACACACCAACAACACACACACACACACCGACAACACACACACACACACCGACAACACACCGACAACACACACACACACCGACAACACACACGCACCGACAACACACACACACACACACCGACAACACACACACACACACACACACCGACAACACACACACACACACACCGACAACACACACACACACACACCGACGACAACACACACACACACACCGACAACACACACACACACACACCGACAACACATAAACACACACACACCGACAACACACACACACACACACTGACAACACACACACATACACACCGACAACACACACACACACACCGACAACACACACACACACACCGACAACACACACACACACACACCGACAACACACACACACACACCGACAACACACACACACACACACACCGACAACACACACACACACACACCGACAACACACACACACACACGCACACACACCGACAACACACACACACACCGACAACACACACACACACAACACACACACACACACCGACAAAACACACACGCACACACCGACAACACACACACACACACACACACACCGACAACACACACACACACAAACACCAGCAACACACACACACACCGACAACACACACACACACACACACTGACAACACACACACACCGACAACACACACACACACACACACACACACACCGACAACACACACACACACCGACAACACACACACACACAACACCGACAACACACACACACACACCGACAACACACACACACACACACACCGACAACACACACACACACACACACTGACAACACACACACACACACCGACAACACACACACACCGACAACACACACACACACACACACACACCGACAACACACACACACACACACACCGACAACACACACACACACAACACACACACACACACCGACAACACACACACACACACACCGACAACACACACACACACACACCGACAACACACACACACACAACACACACACACACACCGACAACACACACACACACACACCGACAACACACACACACACACCGACAACACACACACACACACACACACAGACAACACACACACACACACACCGACAACACACACACACACACTGACAACACACACACACACACACCGACAACACACACACACACCGACAACACACACACAACACACACACACACACCGACAACACACACACACACACACACCAACAACACACACACACACACCGACAACACACACACACACACCGACAACACACCGACAACACACACACACACCGACAACACACACACACCGACAACACACACACACACACACCGACAACACACACACACACACACACCGACAACACACACACACACACACACACACCGACAACACACACACACACACACCGACAACACACACACACACACACCGACAACACACACACACACACCGACAACACACACACACACACACCGACAACACATAAACACACACACACCGACAACACACACACACACACACTGACAACACACACACATACACACCGACAACACACACACACACACCGACCACACACACACACACACCGACAACACACACACACGCACCGACAACACACACACACACACACACACACACACCGACAACACACACACACACCGACAACACACACACACACACACCGACAACACACACACACACACACACCGACAACACACACACACACACACCTTCAACACACACACACACCGACAACACACACACACACAACACACACACACACACACACCGACAACACAAACACACACACACACTCACACCGACAACACACACACACACACACACACACACACACCGACAACACACACACACACACACACACACACACACCGACAACAAACACACACACCGACAACACACACACACACACAACACACACACAGCGACAACACACACACACACACACCGACCACACACACACACAAACACACCGACAACACACACACACACACCGACAACACACACACACCGACAACACACACACACACACACCGACAACACACACACACACACCGACAACACACACACACACACACACACACACACACACACACCGACAACACACACACACCGACAACACACACACACACACACACCAGCAACACACACACACATACCGACAACACACACACACACACACCGACAACACACACACACACACACCGACAACACACACACACACACACCGACAACACACACACACACACACACCGACAACACACACACACACACCGACAACACACACACACACACACCGACAACACACACACACAGCGACAACACACACACACAAACACATCGACAACACACACACACACACCAACAACACACACACACACACACCGACAACACACACACACACACACACCGACAACACACACACACACACACACACACACCGACAACACACACACACACACCGACAACACACACACACACACCGACAACACACACACACACACACACACACCGACAACACACACACACACACCGACAACACACACACACACACACACACCGACAACACACACACACACCGACAACACACACACACACACACACCGACAACACACCCACAACACACACACACACCGACAACACACACACACCGACAACACACACACACACACACACCGACAACACACACACACACACACACCGACAACACACACACACACACACACACACCGACAACACACACACACACACACACCGATAACACACACACACCGACAACACACACACACACACACCGACAACACACACACACACACCGACAACACACACACACACACCGACAACACACACACACACACACCGACAACACACACACACACAACACAAACACACCCACACACACACCGACAACACACACACACACACACACCGACAACACACACACACACACACACACCGACAACACACACACACACACACACCGACAACACACACACACACACACACCGACAACACACACACACCGACAACACACACACACACCGACAACACACACACACCGACAACACACACACACCGACAACACATAAACACACACACACCGACAACACACACACACACACACTGACAACACACACACATACACACCGACAACACACACACACACACACACCGACAACACACACACACCGACAACACACACACACACACCGACAAAACACACACGCACACACCGACAACACACACACACACACACCGACAACACACACACACACACACACCGACAACACACACACACACCGACAACACACACACACACAACACACACACACACCGACAACACACACACACACACACCAACAACACACACACACCGACAACACACACACACACACCGACAACACACCGACAACACACACACACACCGACAACACACACACACCGACAACACACACACACACACACCGACAACACACACACACACACACACACCGACAACACACACACACACACACACACCGACAACACACACACACACCGACGACAACACACACACACATACCGACAACACACACACACACACACCGACAACACATAAACACACACACACCGACAACACACACACACACACACTGACAACACACACACATACACACCGACAACACACACACACACACCGACAACACACACAAACACACCGACAACACACACACACACACCGACAACACACACACACACACACACACACACACCGACAACACACACACACACCGACAACACACACACACACACACCGACAACACACACACACACCGACAACACACACACACACACACCGACAACACACACACACACCGACAACACACACACACACAACACACACACACACACACCGACAACACACACACACACACACACACACACACCGACAACAAACACACACACCGACAACACACACACACACAACACACACACACCGACAACACACACACACACACACACACACGACAACACACACACACACTGACAACACACACACACACACACACACACCGACAACACACCGACAACACACACACACACCGACAACACACACACACTGACAACACTCACACACACACCGACAACACACACACACACACCGACAACACACACACACACACCGACAACACACACACACACAAACACCAGCAACACACACACACACACCGACAACACACACACACACACACACTTACAACACACACACACCGACAACACACACACACACACACCGACAACACACACACACACACACCGACAACACACACACACTGACAACACACACACACACACACACACACCGACAACACACACACACACCGACAACACACACACACACAACACCGACAACACACACACACACACCGACAACACACACACACACACCGAAAACACACACACACACACACACTGACAACACACACACACACACACACCGACAACACACACACACACACACCGACAACACACACACACACACACACACCGACAACACACACACACCGACAACACACACACACACACACACACACACCGACAACACACACACACACACACCGACAACACACACACACACACAGACCGACAACACACACACACACACCGACAACACACACACACACACACACACCGACAACACACACACACACCGACAACACACACACACACAACACACACACACACCGACAACACACACACACACACACACTGACAACACACACACACACACCGACAACACACACACACACACACCGACAACACACACACACACACACATACACCGACAACACACACACACCGACAACACACACACACACACACACACACACACACACACCGACAACACACACACACACAACACACACACACCGACAACACACACACACACACACACCGACAACACACACACACACACACCGACAACACACACACACACACCGACAACACACACACCGACAACACACACACACACACACCGACAACACACACACACACACCGACAACACACACACACACACACACACACCGACAACACACACACACACCGACAACACACACACACACAACACACACACACACACCGACAACACACACACACACACCGACAACACACACACACACACCGACAACACACACACACACACACACCGACAACACACCGACAACACACACACACACCGACAACACACACACACCGACAACACACACACACACACCGACAACACACACACACACACACCGACAACACACACACACACACACACACACCGACAACACACACACACACACACCGACAACACACACACACACACCGACAACACACACACACACCGACAACACACACACACACACACACCGACAACACATAAACACACACACACCGACAACACACACACACACACACTGACAACACACACACATACACACCGACAACACACACACACACACCGACAACACACACATACACACCGACAACACACACACACACACCGACAACACACACACACACACACACACACCGACAACACACACACACACCGACAACACACACACACACACACACCGACAACACACACACACACACACCGACAACACACACACACACCGACAACACACACACACACACACACCGACAACACACACACACACACCGACAACACACACACACACCGACAACACACACACACACAACACACACACACACACACACCGACAACACAAACACACACACACACACACCGACAACACACACACACACACACACACACACCGACAACACACACACACACACACACACACCGACAACAAACACACACACCGACAACACACACACACACAACACACACACACCGACAACACACACACACACCGACCACACACACACACAAACACACCGACAACACACACACACACACCGACAACACACACACACACCGACAACCCACACACACACACACACCGACAACAGACACACACACACCGACAACACAAACACACACACCGACAACACACACACACACAACCCACACACACCGACAACACACACACACACACACACCGACAACACACACACACACACACCGACAACACACACACACACACCGACAACACACACACACACACACCACACACACACACACACAAACACCAGCAACACACACACACATACCGACAACACACACACACACACACCGACAACACACACACACACACACACCGACAACACACACACACACACACCGACAACACATACACACACACACACCGACAACACACACACACACACCGACAACACACACAAACACAACACACACACACACACACCGACAACACACACACACACACAGCGACAACACACACACACAAACACACCGACAACACACACACACACACCGACAACACACACACACACACCGACAACACACACACACACACCGACAACACACACACACACACCGACAACACACACACACACACCGACAACACACACACACACACACCGACAACACACACACACACCGACAACACACACACACACACGCACACACACCGACAACACACACACACACCGACAACACACACACACACAACACACACACACACACCGACAAAACACACACGCACACACCGACAACACACACACACACACACACACACCGACAACACACACACACACAAACACCAGCAACACACACACACACCGACAACACACACACACACACACACTGACAACACACACACACCGACAACACACACACACACACACCGACAACACACACACACACACCGACAACACACACACACACCGACAACACACACACACACACACACACACACACCGACAACACACACACACACCGACAACACACACACACACAACACCGACAACACACACACACACACCGACAACACACACACACACACACACCGACAACACACACACACACACACACTGACAACACACACACACACACCGACAACACACACACACCGACAACACACACACACACACACCGACAACACACACACACACACACCGACAACACACACACACACAACACACACACACACACCGACAACACACACACACACACACCGACAACACACACACACACACCGACAACACACACACACACACACACAGACAACACACACACACACACAACGACAACACACACACACACACCGACAACACACACACACACACACACACCGACAACACACACACACACCGACAACACACACACACACAACACACACACACACACCGACAACACACACACACACACACACACCAACAACACACACACACACACCGACAACACACACACACACACCGACAACACACCGACAACACACACACACACCGACAACACACACACACCGACAACACACACACACACACACCGACAACACACACACACACACACACCGACAACACACACACACACACACACACACCGACAACACACACACACACACACCGACAACACACACACACACACACCGACAACACACACACACACACCGACAACACACACACACACACACCGACAACACATAAACACACACACACCGACAACACACACACACACACACTGACAACACACACACATACACACCGACAACACACACACACACACCGACCACACACACACACACACACACCGACAACACACACACACGCACCGACAACACACACACACACACACACACACACACCGACAACACACACACACACCGACAACACACACACACACACACCGACAACACACACACACACACACCGACAACACACACACACACACACCTTCAACACACACACACACCGACAACACACACACACACAACACACACACACACACACCGACAACACAAACACACACACACACACACACCGACAACACACACACACACACACACACACCGACAACACACACACACACACACACACACACCGACAACAAACACACACACCGACAACACACACACACACAACACACACACACCGACAACACACACACACACACACCGACCACACACACACACAAACACACCGACAACACACACACACACACCGACAACACACACACACCGACAACACACACACACACACACCGACAACACACACACACACACCGACAACACACACACACACCGACAACACACACACACACAACACACACACACACACCGACAACACACACACACACACACACACCAACAACACACACACACACACCGACAACACACACACACACACCGACAACACACCGACAACACACACACACACCGACAACACACACACACCGACAACACACACACACACACACCGACAACACACACACACACACACACCGACAACACACACACACACACACACACACCGACAACACACACACACACACACCGACAACACACACACACACACACCGACAACACACACACACACACCGACAACACACACACACACACACCGACAACACATAAACACACACACACCGACAACACACACACACACACACTGACAACACACACACATACACACCGACAACACACACACACACACCGACCACACACACACACACACACACCGACAACACACACACACGCACCGACAACACACACACACACACACACACACACACCGACAACACACACACACACCGACAACACACACACACACACACCGACAACACACACACACACACACCGACAACACACACACACACACCTTCAACACACACACACACCGACAACACACACACACACAACACACACACACACACACCGACAACACAAACACACACACACACACACACCGACAACACACACACACACACACACACACCGACAACACACACACACACACACACACACACCGACAACAAACACACACACCGACAACACACACACACACAACACACACACACCGACAACACACACACACACACACCGACCACACACACACACAAACACACCGACAACACACACACACACA
The DNA here is from genome assembly GCF_965601325.2 of Salmo salar. NCBI lineage: Eukaryota > Metazoa > Chordata > Actinopteri > Salmoniformes > Salmonidae > Salmo > Salmo salar. The sequence goes on along the minus strand of NW_027675566.1, from coordinate 463,918 downwards.
CCGACAACACACACACACCGACAACACACACACACACACACCGACAACACACACACACACACCGACAACACACACACACACACACACACACACACACACACCGACAACACACACACACCGACAACACACACACACACACACACCAGCAACACACACACACATACCGACAACACACACACACACACACCGACAACACACACACACACCGACAACACACACACACACACACCGACAACACACACACACACACACACCGACAACACACACACACACACCGACAACACACACACACACACACACACACCGACAACACACACACACAGCGACAACACACACACACAAACACATCGACAACACACACACACACACCAACAACACACACACACACACCGACAACACACACACACACACCGACAACACACACACACACACACACACACACCGACAACACACACACACACACCGACAACACACACACACACACCGACAACACACACACACACAACACACACACACACACCGACAACACACACACACACACACCGACAACACACACACACACACACCGACAACACACACACACACACACCGACAACACACACACACACACACACCGACAACACACACACACACCGACAACACACACACACACAACACACACACACACCGACAACACACACACACACACACCAACAACACACACACACCGACAACACACACACACACACACGACAACACACCGACAACACACACACACACCGACAACACACACACACCACCGACAACACACACACACACACACCGACAACACACACACACACACACACACACACACACCGACACACACACACACACCACACACACACACACACGACACCACACACACACACACACACACCGACAACACACACACACACACCGACAACACACACACACACACACACACACACACACAAACACACACACCACAACGACACACACACACACACACACACCGACAACACACACACACACACACCGACCACACACACACACACACACCGACAACACACACACACACACCGACAACACACACACACACACCGACAACACACACAAACACACCGACAACACACACACACACACCGACAACACACACACACACACACACACACACACACGACACCGACAACACACACACACCGACAACACACACACACACACACACGACAACACACACACACACCGACAACACACACACACACACACCGACAACACACACACACACCGACAACACACACACACACACACCGACAACACACACACACACACACACCGACAACACACACACACACACCGACAACACACACACACACACACACACACCGACAACACACACACACAGCGACAACACACACACACAAACACATCGACAACACACACACACACACCAACAACACACACACACACACCGACAACACACACACACACACCGACAACACACACACACACACACACACACACCGACAACACACACACACACACCGACAACACACACACACACACCGACAACACACACACACACACACACACACACACACACCCGACAACACACACACACACACACCGACAAAACACACACGCACACACCGACAACACACACACACACACACCGACAACACACACACACACACACACACCGACAACACACACACACACCGACAACACACACACACACAACACACACACACACCGACAACACACACACACACACACCAACAACACACACACACCGACAACACACACACACACACCGACAACACACCGACAACACACACACACACCGACAACACACACACACCGACAACACACACACACACACACCGACAACACACACACACACACACACACCGACAACACACACACACACACACACACCGACAACACACACACACACACACCGACGACAACACACACACACACACCGACAACACACACACACACACACCGACAACACATAAACACACACACACCGACAACACACACACACACACACTGACAACACACACACACACACACCGACAACACACACACACACACCGACAACACACACAAACACACCGACAACACACACACACACACCGACAACACACACACACACACACACACACACACCGACAACACACACACACACCGACAACACACACACACACACACCGACAACACACACACACACCGACAACACACACACACACACACCGACAACACACACACACACCGACAACACACACACACACAACACACACACACACACACCGACAACACACACACACACACACACACACACACCGACAACAAACACACACACCGACAACACACACACACACAACACACACACACCGACAACACACACACACACACACACACACGACAACACACACACACACCGACAACACACACACACACACACACACACACACCGACAACACACCGACAACACACACACACACCGACAACACACACACACCGACAACACTCACACACACACCGACAACACACACACACACACCGACAACACACACACACACACCGACAACACACACACACACAAACACCAGCAACACACACACACACACCGACAACACACACACACACACACACTTACAACACACACACACCGACAACACACACACACACACACCGACAACACACACACACACACACCGACAACACACACACACCGACAACACACACACACACACACACACACCGACAACACACACACACACCGACAACACACACACACACAACACCGACAACACACACACACACACCGACAACACACACACACCGAAAACACACACACACACACACACTGACAACACACACACACACACACACACCGACAACACACACACACACACACACCGACAACACACACACACACACACACACCGACAACACACACACACCGACAACACACACACACACACACACACACACACCGACAACACACACACACACACACCGACAACACACACACACACACACACCGACAACACACACACACACACCGACAACACACACACACACACACCGACAACACACACACACACCGACAACACACACACACACAACACACACACACACCGACAACACACACACACACACACACTGACAACACACACACACACACCGACAACACACACACACACACACCGACAACACACACACACACACACATACACCGACAACACACACACACCGACAACACACACACACACACACACACACACACACACACCGACAACACACACACACACAACACACACACACCGACAACACACACACACACACACCGACAACACACACACACACACCGACAACACACACACCGACAACACACACACACACACACCGACAACACACACACACACACCGACAACACACACACACACACACACACACCGACAACACACACACACACCGACAACACACACACACACAACACACACACACACACCGACAACACACACACACACACCGACAACACACACACACACACCGACAACACACACACACACACACACCGACAACACACCGACAACACACACACACACCGACAACACACACACACCGACAACACACACACACACACACCGACAACACACACACACACACACCGACAACACACACACACACACACACACACCGACAACACACACACACACACACCGACAACACACACACACACACCGACAACACACACACACACCGACAACACACACACACACACACCGACAACACATAAACACACACACACCGACAACACACACACACACACACTGACAACACACACACATACACACCGACAACACACACACACACACCGACAACACACACATACACACCGACAACACACACACACACACCGACAAC
>NW_027675566.1:442500-447500 GCF_965601325.2 Salmo salar | reverse complement strand
CAACACACACACACACACACACTGACAACACACACACACACACCGACAACACACACACACCGACAACACACACACACACACACCGACAACACACACACACACACACCGACAACACACACACACACAACACACACACACACACCGACAACACACACACACACACACCGACAACACACACACACACACCAACAACACACACACACACACACACAGACAACACACACACACACACAACGACAACACACACACACACACCGACAACACACACACACACACACACACCGACAACACACACACACACCGACAACACACACACACACAACACACACACACACACCGACAACACACACACACACACACACCAACAACACACACACACACACCGACAACACACACACACACACCGACAACACACCGACAACACACACACACACCGACAACACACACACACCGACAACACACACACACACACACCGACAACACACACACACACACACACCGACAACACACACACACACACCGACAACACACACACACACACACCGACAACACACACACACACACACCGACAACACACACACACACATGCACACACACCGACAACACACACACACACCGACAACACACACACACACAACACACACACACACACCGACAAAACACACACGCACACACCGACAACACACACACACACACACACACACACCGACAACACACACACACACAAACACCAGCAACACACACACACACCGACAACACACACACACACACACACTGACAACACACACACACCGACAACACACACACACACACACCGACAACACACACACACACACCGACAACACACACACACACCGACAACACACACACACACACACACACACACACCGACAACACACACACACACCGACAACACACACACACACAACACCGACAACACACACACACACACCGACAACACACACACACACACACACCGACAACACACACACACACACACACTGACAACACACACACACACACCGACAACACACACACACCGACAACACACACACACACACACCGACAACACACACACACACACACCGACAACACACACACACACAACACACACACACACACCGACAACACACACACACACACACCGACAACACACACACACACACCAACAACACACACACACACACACACAGACAACACACACACACACACAACGACAACACACACACACACACCGACAACACACACACACACACACACACCGACAACACACACACACACCGACAACACACACACACACAACACACACACACACACCGACAACACACACACACACACACACCAACAACACACACACACACACCGACAACACACACACACACACCGACAACACACCGACAACACACACACACACCGACAACACACACACACCGACAACACACACACACACACACCGACAACACACACACACACACACACCGACAACACACACACACACACCGACAACACACACACACACACACCGACAACACACACACACACACACCGACAACACACACACACACACCGACAACACACACACACACACACCGACAACACATAAACACACACACACCGACAACACACACACACACACACTGACAACACACACACATACACACCGACAACACACACACACACACCGACCACACACACACACACACCGACAACACACACACACGCACCGACAACACACACACACACACACACACACCGACAACACACACACACACCGACAACACACACACACACACACCGACAACACACACACACACACACCGACAACACACACACACACACACCTTCAACACACACACACACCGACAACACACACACACACAACACACACACACACACACACCGACAACACAAACACACACACACACACACACCGACAACACACACACACACACACACACACCGACAACACACACACACACACACACACACACCGACAACAAACACACACACCGACAACACACACACACACAACACACACACACCGACAACACACACACACACACACCGACCACACACACACACAAACACACCGACAACACACACACACACACCGACAACACACACACACCGACAACACACACACACACACACCGACAACACACACACACACACCGACAACACACACACACACACACACACACACACACACACACCGACAACACACACACACCGACAACACACACACACAAACACACCAGCAACACACACACACATACCGACAACACACACACACACACACCGACAACACACACACACACCGACAACACACACACACACACACCGACAACACACACACACACACACACCGACAACACACACACACACACCGACAACACACACACACACACACACACACCGACAACACACACACACAGCGACAACACACACGCACAAACACATCGACAACACACACACACACACCAACAACACACACACACACACACCGACAACACACACACACACACCGACAACACACACACACACACACACACCGACAACACACACACACACACCGACAACACACACACACACACCGACAACACACACACACACACACACACACCGACAACACACACACACACACCGACAACACACACACACACACACACACCGACAACACACACACACACCGACAACACACACACACACAACACACACACACACACCGACAACACACACACACACACACACCAACAACACACACACACACACCGACAACACACACACACACACCGACAACACACCGACAACACACACACACACCGACAACACACACACACCGACAACACACACACACACACACCGACAACACACACACACACACACACCGACAACACACACACACACACACACACACCGACAACACACACACACACACACCGACAACACACACACACACACACCGACAACACACACACACACACCGACAACACACACACACACACACCGACAACACATAAACACACACACACCGACAACACACACACACACACACTGACAACACACACACATACACACCGACAACACACACACACACACCGACCACACACACACACACACCGACAACACACACACACGCACCGACAACACACACACACACACACACACACACACCGACAACACACACACACACCTTCAACACACACACACACCGACAACACACACACACACAACACACACACACACACACACCGACAACACAAACACACACACACACACACACCGACAACACACACACACACACACACACCGACAACACACACACACACACACACACACACCGACAACAAACACACACACCGACAACACACACACACACAACACACACACACCGACAACACACACACACACACACCGACCACACACACACACAAACACACCGACAACACACACACACACACCGACAACACACACACACCGACAACACACACACACACACACCGACAACACACACACACACACCGACAACACACACACACACACACACACACACACACACACACCGACAACACACACACACCGACAACACACACACACACACACACCAGCAACACACACACACATACCGACAACACACACACACACACACCGACAACACACACACACACCGACAACACACACACACACACACCGACAACACACACACACACACACACCGACAACACACACACACACACCGACAACACACACACACACACACACACACCGACAACACACACACACAGCGACAACACACACACACAAACACATCGACAACACACACACACACACCAACAACACACACACACACCGACAACACACACACACACACCGACAACACACACACACACACACACACACACCGACAACACACACACACACACCGACAACACACACACACACACCGACAACACACACACACACACACACACACCGACAACACACACACACACACCGACAACACACACACACACACACACACACCGACAACACACACACACACCGACAACACACACACACACAACACACACACACACACCGACAAAACACACACGCACACACCGACAACACACACACACACACACACCGACAACACACCCACAACACACACACACACCGACAACACACACACACCGACAACACACACACACACACACACCGACAACACACACACACACACACCGACAACACACACACACACACACACACACACACCGACAACACACACACACACACACACCGATAACACACACACACCGACAACACACACACACACACACCGACAACACACACACACACACCGACAACACACACACACACACCGACAACACACACACACACACACCGACAACACACACACACACAACACACACACACCCACACACACACCGACAACACACACACACACACACACCGACAACACACACACACACACACACACCGACAACACACACACACACACACACCGACAACACACACACACACACACACCGACAACACACACACACACACCGACAACACACACACACACCGACAACACACACACACCGACAACACACACACACCGACAACACATAAACACACACACACCGACAACACACACACACACACACTGACAACACACACACATACACACCGACAACACACACACACACACACACCGACAACACACACACACCGACAACACACACACACACACCGACAACACACACACACACACACACCGACAACACACACACACACACACACCGACAACACACACACTCACACACACACACCGACAACACACACACACACAACACACACACACACACCGACAACACACACACACACACACCGACAAAACACACACGCACACACCGACAACACACACACACACACACCGACAACACACACACACACACACACACACCGACAACACACACACACACCGACAACACACACACACACAACACACACAC
>NW_027675566.1:337500-432500 GCF_965601325.2 Salmo salar | reverse complement strand
ACACACCGACAACACACACACACACACCGACAACACACACACACACACCGACAACACACACACACACACACACACACACCGACAACACACACACACACACCGACAACACACACACACACACACACACCGACAACACACACACACACCGACAACACACACACACACAACACACACACACACACCGACAAAACACACACGCACACACCGACAACACACACACACACACACACCGACAACACACACACACACACACCGACAACACACACACACACACACACACACACACCGACAACACACACACACACACACACCGATAACACACACACACCGACAACACACACACACACACCGACAACACACACACACACACCGACAACACACACACACACCGACAACACACACACACACACACCGACAACACACACACACACAACACACACACACCCACACACACACCGACAACACACACACACACACACACCGACAACACACACACACACACACCGACAACACACACACACACACCGACAACACACACACACACACCGACAACACACACACACCGACAACACACACACACACACCGACAACACACACACACACACACCGACAACACATAAACACACACACACCGACAACACATACACACACACACCGACAACACACACACACACACCGACAACACACACACACACACCGACAACACACACACACAGCGACAACACACACACACAAACACACCGACAACACACACACACACACCAACAACACACACACACACCGACAACACACACACACACACCGACAACACACACACACACACACACACACACACACACCGACAACACACACACACACACCGACAACACACACACACACACCGACAACACACACACACACACACACACACACCGACAACACACACACACACACCGACAACACACACACACACACACACACCGACAACACACACACACACCGACAACACACACACACACAACACACACACACACACCGACAAAACACACACGCACACACCGACAACACACACACACACACACACCGACAACACACCCACAACACACACACACACCGACAACACACACACACCGACAACACACACACACACACACACCGACAACACACACACACACACACCGACAACACACACACACACACACACACACACACCGACAACACACACACACACACACACCGATAACACACACACACCGACAACACACACACACACACACCGACAACACACACACACACACCGACAACACACACACACACCGACAACACACACACACACACACCGACAACACACACACACACACCGACAACACACACACCCACACACACACCGACAACACACACACACACACACCGACAACACACACACACACACACCGACAACACACACACACACACCGACAACACACACACACACACACACCGACAACACACACACACACACCGACAACACACACACACACCGACAACACACACACACACACCGACAACACACACACACACACACCGACAACACATAAACACACACACACCGACAACACACACACACACACACTGACAACACACACACATACACACCGACAACACACACACACACACACACCGACAACACACACACACCGACAACACACACACAAACACCGATAACACACACACACACACACACCGACAACACACACACACACACACACCGACAACACACACACTCACACACACACACCGACAACACACACACACACAACACAAACACACACACCGACAACACACACACACACACACCGACAAAACACACACGCACACACCGACAACACACACACACACACACCGACAACACACCCACAACACTCACACACACACACCGACAACACACACACACACACCGACAACACACACACACACACCGACAACACACACACACACACCGACAACACACACACACACACACAAACCGACAACACACACACACACACACCGACAACACACACACACACCGACAACACACACACACACACACCGACAACACATAAACACACACACACCGACAACACACACACACACACACTGACAACACACACACATACACACCGACAACACACACACACACACACACACCGACAACACACACACACACACCGACAACACACACACACACACCGACAACACACACACACACACACACACACACACACCGACAACACACACACACACCGACAACACACACACACACACACCGACAACACACACACACACACACCGACAACACACACACACACCGACAACACACACACACACCACACACACACACACACACTGACAACACAAACACAAACACACACAACGACAACACACACACACACACACACACACCGACAACACACACACACACACACACCGACAACACACACACACACACCGACAACACACACACACACAACACACACACACCGACAACACACACACACACACACCGACCACACACACACACAAACACACCGAGAACACACACACACACACCGACAACACACACACACACACCGACAACACACACACACACAACACACACACACACACACCGACAACACACACACACACACACCGACCACACACACACACAAACACACCGACAACACACACACACACACACACACACACCGACAACACACACACACACACCGACAACACACACACACACACCGACAACACACACACACACACACCGACAAAACACACACGCACACACCGACAACACACACACACACACACACCGACAACACACCCACAACACACACACACACCGACAACACACACACACCGACAACACACACACACACACACCGACAACACACACACACACACACCGACAACACACACACACACACACACACACACACCGACAACACACACACACACACACACCGATAACACACACACACCGACAACACACACACACACACCGACAACACACACACACACACCGACAACACACACACACACCGACAACACACACACACACACACCGACAACACACACACACACAACACACACACACACCCACACACACACCGACAACACACACACACACACACACCGACAACACACACACACACACACCGACAACACACACACACACACCGACAACACACACACACACACACACCGACAACACACACACACACACCGACAACACACACACACACCGACAACACACACACACACACCGACAACACACACACACACACACCGACAACACATAAACACACACACACCGACAACACATACACACACACACCGACAACACACACACACACACCGACAACACACACACACACACACACACACACACCGACAACACACACACACACACCGACAACACACACACACAGCGACAACACACACACACAAACACACCGACAACACACACACAAACACCAACAACACACACACACACACACCGACAACACACACACACACACCGACAACACACACACACACACACACACACACACCGACAACACACACACACACACCGACAACACACACACACACACCGACAACACACACACACACACACACACACACCGACAACACACACACACACACCGACAACACACACACACACACACACACCGACAACACACACACACACCGACAACACACACACACACAACACACACACACACACCGACAAAACACACACGCACACACCGACAACACACACACACACACACACCGACAACACACCCACAACACACACACACACCGACAACACACACACACCGACAACACACACACACACACACACCGACAACACACACACACACACACCGACAACACACACACACACACACACACACACCGACAACACACACACACACACACACCGATAACACACACACACCGACAACACACACACACACACACCGACAACACACACACACACACCGACAACACACACACACACCGACAACACACACACACACACACCGACAACACACACACACACACCGACAACACACACACCCACACACACACCGACAACACACACACACACACACACCGACAACACACACACACACACACACCGACAACACACACACACACACCGACAACACACACACACACCGACAACACACACACACACACCGACAACACACACACACACACACCGACAACACATAAACACACACACACCGACAACACACACACACACACACTGACAACACACACACATACACACCGACAACACACACACACACACACACCGACAACACACACACACCGACAACACACACACAAACACCGATAACACACACACACACACACACCGACAACACACACACACACACACACCGACAACACACACACTCACACACACACACCGACAACACACACACACACAACACACACACACACACCGACAACACACACACACACACACCGACAAAACACACACGCACACACCGACAACACACACACGCACACACCGACAACACACACACACACACACCGACAACACACCCACAACACTCACACACACACACCGACAACACACACACACACACCGACAACACACACACACACAGCGACAACACACACACACAAACACACCGACAACACACACACAAACACCAACAACACACACACACACACCGACAACACACACACACACACCGACAACACACACACACACACACACACACACACCGACAACACACACACACACACCGACAACACACACACACACACCGACAACACACACACACACACACACACACACCGACAACACACACACACACACCGACAACACACACACACACACACACACCGACAACACACACACACACCGACAACACACACACACACAACACACACACACACACCGACAAAACACACACGCACACACCGACAACACACACACACACACACACCGACAACACACCCACAACACACACACACACCGACAACACACACACACCGACAACACACACACACACACACACCGACAACACACACACACACACACCGACAACACACACACACACACACACACACACCGACAACACACACACACACACACACCGATAACACACACACACCGACAACACACACACACACACACCGACAACACACACACACACACCGACAACACACACACACACCGACAACACACACACACACACACCGACAACACACACACACACACCGACAACACACACACCCACACACACACCGACAACACACACACACACACACACCGACAACACACACACACACACACACCGACAACACACACACACACACCGACAACACACACACACACCGACAACACACACACACACACCGACAACACACACACACACACACCGACAACACATAAACACACACACACCGACAACACACACACACACACACTGACAACACACACACATACACACCGACAACACACACACACACACACACCGACAACACACACACACCGACAACACACACACAAACACCGATAACACACACACACACACACACCGACAACACACACACACACACACACCGACAACACACACACTCACACACACACACCGACAACACACACACACACAACACACACACACACACCGACAACACACACACACACACACCGACAAAACACACACGCACACACCGACAACACACACACACACACACCGACAACACACCCACAACACTCACACACACACACCGACAACACACACACACACACCGACAACACACACACACACACCGACAACACACACACAAACACCGACAACACACACACACACACACAAACCGACAACACACACACACACACACCGACAACACAAACACACACCGACAACACACACACACACACACCGACAACACATAAACACACACACACCGACAACACACACACACACACACTGACAACACACACACATACACACCGACAACACACACACACACACACCGACAACACACACACACACACCGACAACACACACACACACACCGACAACACACACACACACACACACACCGACAACACACACACACACCAACAACACACACACACACACACCGACAACACACACACACACACACCGACAACACACACACACACCGACAACACACACACACACAACACACACACACACACACCGACAACACAAACACACACACACACACAACGACAACACACACACACACACACACACCGACAACACACACACACACACACACCGACAACACACACACACACACCGACAACACACACACACACAACACACACACACCGACAACACACACACACACACACCGACCACACACACACACAAACACACCGAGAACACACACACACCGACAACACACCCACAACACTCACACACACACACCGACAACACACACACACACACCGACAACACACACACACACACCGACAACACACACACACACACACAAACCGACAACACACACACACACACACCGACAACACACACACACACCGACAACACACACACACACACACCGACAACACATAAACACACACACACCGACAACACATACACACACACACCGACAACACACACACACACACCGACAACACACACACACACACACACACACCGACAACACACACACACACACCGACAACACACACACACAGCGACAACACACACACACAAACACACCGACAACACACACACAAACACCAACAACACACACACACACACACCGACAACACACACACACACACCGACAACACACACACACACACACACACACACCGACAACACACACACACACACCGACAACACACACACACACACCGACAACACACACACACACACACACACACACCGACAACACACACACACACACCGACAACACACACACACACACACACACCGACAACACACAAACACACCGACAACACACACACACACAACACACACACACACACCGACAAAACACACACGCACACACCGACAACACACACACACACACACACCGACAACACACCCACAACACACACACACACCGACAACACACACACACCGACAACACACACACACACACACACCGACAACACACACACACACACACCGACAACACACACACACACACACACACACACCGACAACACACACACACACACACACCGATAACACACACACACCGACAACACACACACACACACACCGACAACACACACACACCGACAACACACACACACACACACACCGACAACACACACACACACACACCGACAACACACACACACACACACACACACCGACAACACACACACACACACACACCGATAACACACACACACCGACAACACACACACACACACACCGACAACACACACACACACACCGACAACACACACACACACCGACAACACACACACACACCGACAACACACACACACACACCGACAACACACACACCCACACACACACCGACAACACACACACACACACACACCGACAACACACACACACACACACCGACAACACACACACACACACCGACAACACACACACACACACACACCGACAACACACACACACACACCGACAACACACACACACACCGACAACACACACACACACACCGACAACACACACACACACACACCGACAACACATAAACACACACACACCGACAACACACACACACACACACTGACAACACACACACATACACACCGACAACACACACACACACACCGACAACACACACACACCGACAACACACACACAAACACCGATAACACACACACACACACACACCGACAACACACACACACACACACACCGACAACACACACACTCACACACACACACCGACAACACACACACACACAACACACACACACACACCGACAACACACACACACACACACCGACAAAACACACACGCACACACCGACAACACACACACACACACACCGACAACACACCCACAACACTCACACACACACACCGACAACACACACACACACACCGACAACACACACACACACACCGACAACACACACACACACACCGACAACACACACACACACACACAAACCGACAACACACACACACACACCGACAACACACACACACACCGACAACACACACACACACACACCGACAACACATAAACACACACACACCGACAACACACACACACACACACCGACAACACACACACACACACACACCGACAACACACCCACAACACACACACACACCGACAACACACACACACCGACAACACACACACACACACACACCGACAACACACACACACACACACCGACAACACACACACACACACACACACACACCGACAACACACACACACACACACACCGATAACACACACACACCGACAACACACACACACACACACCGACAACACACACACACACACCGACAACACACACACACACCGACAACACACACACACACCGACAACACACACACACACACCGACAACACACACACCCACACACACACCGACAACACACACACACACACACACCGACAACACACACACACACACACCGACAACACACACACACACACCGACAACACACACACACACACACACCGACAACACACACACACACACACCGACAACACACACACACACCGACAACACACACACACACACCGACAACACACACACACACACACCGACAACACATAAACACACACACACCGACAACACACACACACACACACTGACAACACACACACATACACACCGACAACACACACACACACACACCGACAACACACACACACCGACAACACACACACAAACACCGATAACACACACACACACACCGACAACACACACACACACACACACCGACAACACACACACTCACACACACACACCGACAACACACACACACACAACACACACACACACACCGACAACACACACACACACACACCGACAAAACACACACGCACACACCGACAACACACACACACACACACCGACAACACACCCACAACACTCACACACACACACCGACAACACACACACACACACCGACAACACACACACACACACCGACAACACACACACACACACCGACAACACACACACACACACAAACCGACAACACACACACACACACCGACAACACACACACACACCGACAACACACACACACACACACCGACAACACATAAACACACACACACCGACAACACACACACACACACACTGACAACACACACACATACACACCGACAACACACACACACACACACACACCGACAACACACACACACACACCGACAACACACACACAAACACCGACAACACACACACACACACACACACCGACAACACACACACACAACGACAACACACACACACACACACCGACAACACACACACACACACACCGACAACACACACACACACCGACAACACACACACACACAACACACACACACACACACCGACAACACAAACACACACACACACACAACGACAACACACACACACACACACACACCGACAACACACACACACACACACACCGACAACACACACACACACACCGACAACACACACACACACAACACACACACACCGACAACACACACACACACACACCGACCACACACACACACAAACACACCGAGAACACACACACACACACCGACAACACACCCACAACACTCACACACACACACCGACAACACACACACACACACCGACAACACACACACACACACCGACAACACACACACACACACCGACAACACACACACACACACACAAACCGACAACACACACACACACACACCGACAACACACACACACACCGGCAACACACACACACACACACCGACAACACATAAACACACACACACCAACAACACACACACACACACACTGACAACACACACACATACACACCGACAACACACACACACACACACACACCGACAACACACACACACACACCGACAACACACACACACACACCGAAAACACACACACACACACACCGACAACACACACACACACCGACAACACACACACACACACACCGACAACACACACACACACACACCGACAACACACACACACACACCGACAACACACACACACACACACACACACCGACAACACACACACACACACCGACAACACACACACACAGCGACAACACACACACACAAACACACCGACAACACACACACACACACCAACAACACACACACACACACACCGACAACACACACACACACACCGACAACACACACACACACACACACACACACACACCGACAACACACACACACACACCGACAACACACACACACACCGACAACACACACACACACACACACACACCGACAACACACACACACACACCGACAACACACACACACACACACACACCGACAACACACACACACACCGACAACACACACACACACAACACACACACACACACCGACAAAACACACACGCACACACCGACAACACACACACACACACACACCGACAACACACCCACAACACACACACACACCGACAACACACACACACCGACAACACACACACACCGACAACACACACACACACACACTGACAACACACACACATACACACCGACAACACACAGACACACAGACCGACAACACACACACACCGACAACACACACACAAACACCGATAACACACACACACACACACACACCGACAACACACACACACACACACACACACACCGACAACACACACACTCACACACACACACCGACAACACACACACACACAACACACACACACACACCGACAACACACACACACACACACCGACAAAACACACACGCACACACCAACAACACACACACACACACACCGACAACACACCCACAACACTCACACACACACACCGACAACACACACACACACCGACAACACACACACACACACCGACAACACACACACACACACCGACAACACACACACACACACACAAACCGACAACACACACACACACACCGACAACACACACACACACCGACAACACACACACACACACACCGACAACACATAAACACACACACACCGACAACACACACACACACACACCGACAACACACACACACACACCGACAACACACCCACAACACACACACACACCGACAACACACACACACCGACAACACACACACACACACACACCGACAACACACACACACACACACCGACAACACACACACACACACACACACACCGACAACACACACACACACACACACCGATAACACACACACACCGACAACACACACACACACACACCGACAACACACACACACACACCGACAACACACACACACACCGACAACACACACACACACCGACAACACACACACACACACCGACAACACACACACCCACACACACACCGACAACACACACACACACACACACCGACAACACACACACACACACACCGACAACACACACACACACACCGACAACACACACACACACACACACCGACAACACACACACACACACCGACAACACACACACACACCGACAACACACACACACACACCGACAACACACACACACACACACCGACAACACATAAACACACATACACCGACAACACACACACACACACACTGACAACACACACACATACACACCGACAACACACACACACACACACCGACAACACACACACACCGACAACACACACACAAACACCGATAACACACACACACACACACACCGACAACACACACACACACACACACCGACAACACACACACTCACACACACACACCGACAACACACACACACACAACACACACACACCGACAACACACACACACACACCGACAAAACACACACGCACACACCGACAACACACACACACACACACCGACAACACACCCACAACACTCACACACACACACCGACAACACACACACACACACCGACAACACACACACACACACCGACAACACACACACACACACCGACAACACACACACACACACACAAACCGACAACACACACACACACACCGACAACACACACACACACCGACAACACACACACACACACACCGACAACACATAAACACACACACACCGACAACACACACACACACACACTGACAACACACACACATACACACCGACAACACACACACACACACACACACCGACAACACACACACACACCGACAACACACACACACACACCGACAACACACACACACACACACACACCGACAACACACACACACACCGACAACACACACACACACACACCGACAACACACACACACACACACCGACAACACACACACACACCGACAACACACACACACACAACACACACACACACACACCGACAACACAAACACACACACACACACAACGACAACACACACACACACACACACACCGACAACACACACACACACACACACCGACAACACACACACACACACCGACAACACACACACACACACACCGACCACACACACACACAAACACACCGAGAACACACACACACACACCGACAACACACCCACAACACTCACACACACACACCGACAACACACACACACACACCGACAACACACACACACACACCGACAACACACACACACACACCGACAACACACACACACACACACAAACCGACAACACACACACACACACACCGACAACACACACACACACCGGCAACACACACACACACACACCGACAACACATAAACACACACACACCGACAACACACACACACACACACTGACAACACACACACATACACACCGACAACACACACACACACACACACACCGACAACACACACACACACACCGACAACACACACACACACACCGACAACACACACACACACACACCGACAACACACACACACACCGACAACACACACACACACACACCGACAACACACACACACACACACCGACAACACACACACACACACCGACAACACACACACACACACACACACACCGACAACACACACACACACACCGACAACACACACACACAGCGACAACACACACACACAAACACACCGACAACACACACACACACACCAACAACACACACACACACACACCGACAACACACACACACACACCGACAACACACACACACACACACACACACACACACACACCGACAACACACACACACACACCGACAACACACACACACACACCGACAACACACACACACACACACACACCGACAACACACACACACACACCGACAACACACACACACACACACACACCGACAACACACACACACACCGACAACACACACACACACAACACACACACACACACCGACAAAACACACACGCACACACCGACAACACACACACACACACACACCGACAACACACCCACAACACACACACCGACAACACACACACACCGACAACACACACACACACACACCGACAACACACACACACACACACCGACAACACACACACACACACACACACACACACCGACAACACACACACACACACACACCGATAACACACACACACCGACAACACACACACACACACACCGACAACACACACACACACACCGACAACACACACACACACCGACAACACACACACACACACACCGACAACACACACACACACACCGACAAGACACACACCCACACACACACCGACAACACACACACACACACACACCGACAACACACACACACACACACCGACAACACACACACACACACCGACAACACACACACACACACACACCGACAACACACACACACACACCGACAACACACACACACACCGACAACACACACACACACACCGACAACACACACACACACACACCGACAACACATAAACACACACACACCGACAACACACACACACACACACTGACAACACACACACATACACACCGACAACACACACACACACACACCGACAACACACACACACCGACAACACACACACAAACACCGATAACACACACACACACACACACCGACAACACACACACACACACACACCGACAACACACACACTCACACACACACACCGACAACACACACACACACAACACACACACACACACCGACAACACACACACACACACACCGACAAAACACACACGCACACACCGACAACACACACACACACACACCGACAACACACCCACAACACTCACACACACACACCGACAACACACACACACACACCGACAACACACACACACACACCGACAACACACACACACACACCGACAACACACACACACACACACAAACCGACAACACACACACACACACACCGACAACACACACACACACCGACAACACACACACACACACACCGACAACACATAAACACACACACACCGACAACACACACACACACACACTGACAACACACACACATACACACCGACAACACACACACACACACACACACCGACAACACACACACACACACCGACAACACACACACACACAACACACACACACACACACCGACAACAAAAACACACACACACACACAACGACAACACACACACACACACACACACCGACAACACACACACACACACACACCGACAACACACACACACACACCGACAACACACACACACACAACACACACACACCGACAACACACACACACACACACTGACCACACACACACACAAACACACCGAGAACACACACACACACACCGACAACACACCCACAACACTCACACACACACACCGACAACACACACACACACACCGACAACACACACACACACACCGACAACACACACACACACACCGACAACACACACACACACACACAAACCGACAACACACACACACACACACCGACAACACACACACACACCGACAACACACACACACACACACCGACAACACATAAACACACACACACCGACAACACACACACACACACACTGACAACACACACACATACACACCGACAACACACACACACACACACACACCGACAACACACACACACACACCGACAACACACACACACACACCGACAACACACACACACACACACACACCGACAACACACACACACACCGACAACACACACACACACACACCGACAACACACACACACACAACACACACACACACACACCGACAACACAAACACACACACACACACAACGACAACACACACACACACACACCGACAACACACACACACACAACACACACACACCGACAACACACACACACACACACCGACCACACACACACACAAACACACCGAGAACACACACACACACACCGACAACACACCCACAACACTCACACACACACACACACACACCGACAACACACACACACACACCGACAACACACACACACACACCGACAACACACACACACAAACCGACAACACACACACACACACACCGACAACACACACACACACCGACAACACACACACACACACACCGACAACACATAAACACACACACACCGACAACACACACACACACACACTGACAACACACACACATACACACCGACAACACACACACACACACACACACCGACAACACACACACACACACCGACAACACACACACACACACCGACAACACACACACACACACACCGACAACACACACACACACCGACAACACACACACACACACACCGACAACACACACACACACACACCGACAACACACACACACACCGACAACACACACACACACAACACACACACACACACACCGACAACACAAACACACACACACACACAACGACAACACACACACACACACACACACCGACAACACACACACACACACACACCGACAACACACACACACACACCGACAACACACACACACACAACACACACACACCGACAACACACACACACACACACCGACCACACACACACACAAACACACCGAGAACACACACACACACACCGACAACACACACACACACACCGACAACACACACACACACAACACACACACACACACACCGACAACACACACACACACACCGACCACACACACACACAAACACACCGACAACACACACACACACACACACCGACAACACACACACACACACCGACAACACACACACACACACCGACAACACACACACACACACACCGACAAAACACACACGCACACACCGACAACACACACACACACACACACCGACAACACACCCACAACACACACACACACCGACAACACACACACACCGACAACACACACACACACACACACCGACAACACACACACACACCGACAACACACACACACACACACACACACACACCGACAACACACACACACACACACACCGATAACACACACACACCGACAACACACACACACACATACCGACAACACACACACACACACCGACAACACACACACACACACCGACAACACACACACACACACACCGACAACACACACACACACAACACACACACACCCACACACACACCGACAACACACACACACACACACACCGACAACACACACACACACACACACACCGACAACACACACACACACACACACCGACAACACACACACACACACACACCGACAACACACACACACACACCGACAACACACACACACACCGACAACACACACACACACCGACAACACACACACACACACACCGACAACACATAAACACACACACACCGACAACACACACACACACACACACCGATAACACACACACACCGACAACACACACACACACACCGACAACACACACACACACCGACAACACACACACACACACACCGACAACACACACACACACACCGACAAGACACACACCCACACACACACCGACAACACACACACACACACACACCGACAACACACACACACACACACCGACAACACACACACACACACCGACAACACACACACACACACACACCGACAACACACACACACACACCGACAACACACACACACACCGACAACACACACACACACACCGACAACACACACACACACACACCGACAACACATAAACACACACACACCGACAACACACACACACACACACTGACAACACACACACATACACACCGACAACACACACACACACACACCGACAACACACACACACCGACAACACACACACAAACACCGATAACACACACACACACACACACCGACAACACACACACACACACACACACCGACAACACACACACTCACACACACACACCGACAACACACACACACACAACACACACACACACACCGACAACACACACACACACACACCGACAAAACACACACGCACACACCGACAACACACACACACACACACCGACAACACACCCACAACACTCACACACACACACCGACAACACACACACACACACCGACAACACACACACACACACCGACAACACACACACACACACCGACAACACACACACACACACACACAAACCGACAACACACACACACACCGACAACACACACACACACCGACAACACACACACACACACACCGACAACACATAAACACACACACACCGACAACACACACACACACACACTGACAACACACACACATACACACCGACAACACACACACACACACACACACCGACAACACACACACACACACCGACAACACACACACACACAACACACACACACACACACCGACAACAAAAACACACACACACACACAACGACAACACACACACACACACACACACCGACAACACACACACACACACACACCGACAACACACACACACACACCGACAACACACACACACACAACACACACACACCGACAACACACACACACACACTGACCACACACACACACAAACACACCGAGAACACACACACACACACCGACAACACACCCACAACACTCACACACACACACCGACAACACACACACACACACCGACAACACACACACACACACCGACAACACACACACACACACCGACAACACACACACACACACACAAACCGACAACACACACACACACACACCGACAACACACACACACACCGACAACACACACACACACACACCGACAACACATAAACACACACACACCGACAACACACACACACACACACTGACAACACACACACATACACACCGACAACACACACACACACACACACACCGACAACACACACACACACACCGACAACACACACACACACACCGACAACACACACACACACACACACACCGACAACACACACACACACCGACAACACACACACACACACACCGACAACACACACACACACAACACACACACACACACACCGACAACACAAACACACACACACACACAACGACAACACACACACACACACACACACCGACAACACACACACACACACACTGACAACACACACACATACACACCGACAACACACACACACACACACACACCGACAACACACACACACACACCGACAACACACACACACACACCGACAACACACACACACACACACACACCGACAACACACACACACACCGACAACACACACACACACACACCGACAACACACACACACACAACACACACACACACACACCGACAACACAAACACACACACACACACAACGACAACACACACACACACACACACACCGACAACACACACACACACAACACACACACACCGACAACACACACACACACACACCGACCACACACACACACAAACACACCGAGAACACACACACACACACCGACAACACACCCACAACACTCACACACACACACACACACACCGACAACACACACACACACACCGACAACACACACACACACACCGACAACACACACACACAAACCGACAACACACACACACACACACCGACAACACACACACACACCGACAACACACACACACACACACCGACAACACATAAACACACACACACCGACAACACACACACACACACACTGACAACACACACACATACACACCGACAACACACACACACACACACACACCGACAACACACACACACACACCGACAACACACACACACACACCGACAACACACACACACACACACACCGACAACACACACACACACCGACAACACACACACACACACACCGACAACACACACACACACACACCGACAACACACACACACACCGACAACACACACACACACAACACACACACACACACACCGACAACACAAACACACACACACACACAACGACAACACACACACACACACACACACCGACAACACACACACACACACACACCGACAACACACACACACACACCGACAACACACACACACACAACACACACACACCGACAACACACACACACACACACCGACCACACACACACACAAACACACCGAGAACACACACACACACACCGACAACACACACACACACACCGACAACACACACACACACAACACACACACACACACACCGACAACACACACACACACACACCGACCACACACACACACAAACACACCGACAACACACACACACACACACACCGACAACACACACACACACACCGACAACACACACACACACACCGACAACACACACACACACACACCGACAAAACACACACGCACACACCGACAACACACACACACACACACACCGACAACACACCCACAACACACACACACACCGACAACACACACACACCGACAACACACACACACACACACACCGACAACACACACACACACCGACAACACACACACACACACACACACACACACCGACAACACACACACACACACACACCGATAACACACACACACCGACAACACACACACACACATACCGACAACACACACACACACACCGACAACACACACACACACACCGACAACACACACACACACACACCGACAACACACACACACACAACACACACACACCCACACACACACCGACAACACACACACACACACACACCGACAACACACACACACACACACACACACCGACAACACACACACACACACACACCGACAACACACACACACACACACACCGACAACACACACACACACACCGACAACACACACACACACCGACAACACACACACACACCGACAACACACACACACACACACCGACAACACATAAACACACACACACCGACAACACACACACACACACACACCGATAACACACACACACCGACAACACACACACACACACCGACAACACACACACACACCGACAACACACACACACACACACCGACAACACACACACACACACCGACAAGACACACACCCACACACACACCGACAACACACACACACACACACACCGACAACACACACACACACACACCGACAACACACACACACACACCGACAACACACACACACACACACACCGACAACACACACACACACACCGACAACACACACACACACCGACAACACACACACACACACCGACAACACACACACACACACACCGACAACACATAAACACACACACACCGACAACACACACACACACACACTGACAACACACACACATACACACCGACAACACACACACACACACACCGACAACACACACACACCGACAACACACACACAAACACCGATAACACACACACACACACACACCGACAACACACACACACACACACACCGACAACACACACACTCACACACACACACCGACAACACACACACACACAACACACACACACACACCGACAACACACACACACACACACCGACAAAACACACACGCACACACCGACAACACACACACACACACACCGACAACACACCCACAACACTCACACACACACACCGACAACACACACACACACACCGACAACACACACACACACACCGACAACACACACACACACACCGACAACACACACACACACACACACAAACCGACAACACACACACACACCGACAACACACACACACACCGACAACACACACACACACACACCGACAACACATAAACACACACACACCGACAACACACACACACACACACTGACAACACACACACATACACACCGACAACACACACACACACACACACACCGACAACACACACACACACACCGACAACACACACACACACAACACACACACACACACACCGACAACAAAAACACACACACACACACAACGACAACACACACACACACACACACACCGACAACACACACACACACACACACCGACAACACACACACACACACCGACAACACACACACACACAACACACACACACCGACAACACACACACACACACTGACCACACACACACACAAACACACCGAGAACACACACACACACACCGACAACACACCCACAACACTCACACACACACACCGACAACACACACACACACACCGACAACACACACACACACACCGACAACACACACACACACACCGACAACACACACACACACACACAAACCGACAACACACACACACACACACCGACAACACACACACACACCGACAACACACACACACACACACCGACAACACATAAACACACACACACCGACAACACACACACACACACACTGACAACACACACACATACACACCGACAACACACACACACACACACACACCGACAACACACACACACACACCGACAACACACACACACACACCGACAACACACACACACACACACACACCGACAACACACACACACACCGACAACACACACACACACACACCGACAACACACACACACACAACACACACACACACACACCGACAACACAAACACACACACACACACAACGACAACACACACACACACACACACACCGACAACACACACACACACAACACACACACACCGACAACACACACACACACACACCGACCACACACACACACAAACACACCGAGAACACACACACACACACCGACAACACACCCACAACACTCACACACACACACCGACAACACACACACACACACCGACAACACACACACACACACCGACAACACACACACACACACCGACAACACACACACACAAACCGACAACACACACACACACACACCGACAACACACACACACACCGACAACACACACACACACACACCGACAACACATAAACACACACACACCGACAACACACACACACACACACTGACAACACACACACATACACACCGACAACACACACACACACACACACACCGACAACACACACACACACACCGACAACACACACACACACACCGACAACACACACACACACACACACACCGACAACACACACACACACCGACAACACACACACACACACACCGACAACACACACACACACACACCGACAACACACACACACACCGACAACACACACACACACAACACACACACACACACACCGACAACACAAACACACACACACACACAACGACAACACACACACACACACACACACCGACAACACACACACACACACACACCGACAACACACACACACACACCGACAACACACACACACACAACACACACACACCGACAACACACACACACACACACCGACCACACACACACACAAACACACCGAGAACACACACACACACACCGACAACACACACACACACACCGACAACACACACACACACAACACACACACACACACACCGACAACACACACACACACACACCGACCACACACACACACAAACACACCGACAACACACACACACACACACACCGACAACACACACACACACACCGACAACACACACACACACACCGACAACACACACACACACACACCGACAAAACACACACGCACACACCGACAACACACACACACACACACACCGACAACACACCCACAACACACACACACACCGACAACACACACACACCGACAACACACACACACACACACACCGACAACACACACACACACCGACAACACACACACACACACACACACACCGACAACACACACACACACACACACCGATAACACACACACACCGACAACACACACACACACATACCGACAACACACACACACACACCGACAACACACACACACACACCGACAACACACACACACACACACCGACAACACACACACACACAACACACACACACCCACACACACACCGACAACACACACACACACACACACCGACAACACACACACACACACACACACCCGACAACACACACACACACACACACCGACAACACACACACACACACCGACAACACACACACACACACCGACAACACACACACACACCGACAACACACACACACACCGACAACACACACACACACACACCGACAACACATAAACACACACACACCGACAACACAAACACACACACTGACAACACACACACATACACACCGACAACACACACACACACACACACCGACAACACACACACACCGACAACACACACACACACACACCGACAACACACACACACACACACACCGACAACACACACACACACACACACCGACAACACACACACTCACACACACACACCGACAACACACACACACACAACACACACACACACACCGACAACACACACACACACACACCGACAAAACACACACGCACACACCGACAACACACACACACACACACCGACAACACACACACACACACACACACACACCGACAACACACACACACACACCGACAACACACACACACACACCGACAACACACACACACACACACACACACACACACACACACCGACAACACACACACACACCGACAACACACACACACACACACCGACAACACACACACACACACACCGACAACACACACACACACAGACAACACACACACACACAACACACACACACACACACCGACAACACAAACACACACACACACACAACGACAACACACACACACACACACACACACCGACAACACACACACACACACACACCGACAACACACACACACACACCGACAACACACACACACACAACACACACACACCGACAACACACACACACACACACCGACCACACACACACACAAACACACCGAGAACACACACACACACACCGACAACACACACACACACACCGACAACACACACACACAACACACACACACACACCGACAACACACACACACACACACCGACCACACACACACACAAACACACCGACAACACACACACACACACACACACACCGACAACACACACACACACACCGACAACACACACACACACACACCGACAACACACACACACACACACCGACAAAACACACACGCACACACCGACAACACACACACACACACACACCGACAACACACCCACAACACACACACACACCGACAACACACACACACATACAACACACACACACACACACACCGACAACACACACACACACACACCGACAACACACACACACACACACACACACACACCGACAACACACACACACACACACACCGATAACACACACACACCGACAACACACACACACACACACCGACAACACACACACACACACCGACAACACACACACACACACCGACAACACACACACACACACACCGACAACACACACACACACAACACACACACACCCACACACACACCGACAACACACACACACACACACCGACAACACACACACACACACACCGACAACACACACACACACACACACCGACAACACACACACACACACACACCGACAACACACACACACACACCGACAACACACACACACACACCGACAACACACACACACACACACCGACAACACATAAACACACACACACCGACAACACACACACACACACACTGACAACACACACACATACACACCGACAACACACACACACACACACACCGACAACACACACACACCGACAACACACACACACACACCGACAACACACACACACACACACCGACAACACACACACACACGCACACCGACAACACACACACTCACACACACACACCGACAACACACACACACACAACACACACACACACACCGACAACACACACACACACACACCAACAACACACACACACACACCGACAACACACACACACACACCGACAACACACCGACAACACACACACACACCGACAACACACACACACCGACAACACACACACACACACACCGACAACACACACACACACACACACACCGACAACACACACACACACACACACCGACAACACACACACACACACACCGACAACACACACACACACACACCGACAACACACACACACACACCGACAACACACACACACACACACCGACAACACATAAACACACACACACCGACAACACACACACACACACACTGACAACACACACACACACACACCGACAACACATAAACACACACACACCGACAACACACACACACACACACACACTGACAACACACACACATACACACCGACAACACACACACACACACACACACCGACAACACACACACACACACCGACAACACACACACACACACCGACAACACACACACACACACACACACACACACACACACCGACAACACACACACACACACCGACAACACACACACACACACCGACAACACACACACACACACACACACAACACACACACACACACACCGACAACACAAACACACACACACACACAACGACAACACACACACACACACACACACCGACAACACACACACACACACACACCGACAACACACACACACACACCGACAACACACACACACACAACACACACACACCGACAACACACACACACACACACCGACCACACACACACACAAACACACCGAGAACACACACACACACACCGACAACACACACACACACACCGACAACACACACACACACACACCGACAACACATAAACACACACACACCGACAACACACACACACACACACACACTGACAACACACACACATACACACCGACAACACACACACACACACACACACCGACAACACACACACACACACCGACAACACACACACACACACCGACAACACACACACACACACACACACACACACACACACCGACAACACACACACACACCGACAACACACACACACACACACCGACAACACACACACACACACACCGACAACACACACACACACCGACAACACACACACACACAACACACACACACACACACCGACAACACAAACACACACACACACACAACGACAACACACACACACACACACACACCGACAACACACACACACACACACACCGACAACACACACACACACACCGACAACACACACACACACAACACACGCACACCGACAACACACACACACACCGACCACACACACACACAAACACACCGAGAACACACACACACACACCGACAACACACACACACACACCGACAACACACACACACAACACACACACACACACCGACAACACACACACACACACACCGACCACACACACACACAAACACACCGACAACACACACACACACACACACACACCGACAACACACACACACACACCGACAACACACACACACACACACACCGACAACACACACACACACACACCGACAAAACACACACGCACACACCGACAACACACACACACACACACACACCGACAACACACCCACAACACACACACACACCGACAACACACACACACCAACAACACACACACACACACCGACAACACACACACACACACCGACAACACACACACACACACACACACACACACACACACCGACAACACACACACACACCGACAACACACACACACACACACCGACAACACACACACACACACACCGACAACACACACACACACCGACAACACACACACACACAACACACACACACACACACCGACAACACAAACACACACACACACACAACGACAACACACACACACACACACACACCGACAACACACACACACACACACACCGACAACACACACACACACACCGACAACACACACACACACAACACACGCACACCGACAACACACACACACACCGACCACACACACACACAAACACACCGAGAACACACACACACACACCGACAACACACACACACACACCGACAACACACACACACAACACACACACACACACCGACAACACACACACACACACACCGACCACACACACACACAAACACACCGACAACACACACACACACACACACACACCGACAACACACACACACACACCGACAACACACACACACACACACACCGACAACACACACACACACACACCGACAAAACACACACGCACACACCGACAACACACACACACACACACACACCGACAACACACCCACAACACACACACACACCGACAACACACACACACCGACAACACACACACACACACACACCGACAACACACACACACACACACACACACCGACAACACACACACACACACACCGACAACACACACACACACACACCGACAACACACACACACACACCGACAACACACACACACACACACCGACAACACATAAACACACACACACCGACAACACACACACACACACACTGACAACACACACACACACACACACACTGACAACACACACACATACACACCGACAACACACACACACACACACACACCGACAACACACACACACACACCGACAACACACACACACACACCGACAACACACACACACACACACACACACACACACACACACCGACAACACACACACACACACCGACAACACACACACACACACCGACAACACACACACACACACACACACACAACACACACACACACACACCGACAACACAAACACACACACACACACAACGACAACACACACACACACACACCGACAACACACACACACACACACACCGACAACACACACACACACACCGACAACACACACACACACAACACACACACACCGACAACACACACACACACACACCGACCACACACACACACAAACACACCGAGAACACACACACACACACCGACAACACACACACACACACCGACAACACACACACACACACACCGACAACACATAAACACACACACACCGACAACACACACACACACACACACACTGACAACACACACACATACACACCGACAACACACACACACACACACACACCGACAACACACACACACACACCGACAACACACACACACACACCGACAACACACACACACACACACACACACACACACACACCGACAACACACACACACACCGACAACACACACACACACACACCGACAACACACACACACACACACCGACAACACACACACACACCGACAACACACACACACACAACACACACACACACACACCGACAACACAAACACACACACACACACAACGACAACACACACACACACACACACACCGACAACACACACACACACACACACCGACAACACACACACACACACCGACAACACACACACACACAACACACGCACACCGACAACACACACACACACACACCGACCACACACACACACAAACACACCGAGAACACACACACACACACCGACAACACACACACACACACCGACAACACACACACACAACACACACACACACACCGACAACACACACACACACACACCGACCACACACACACACAAACACACCGACAACACACACACACACACACACACACCGACAACACACACACACACACCGACAACACACACACACACACACCGACAACACACACACACACACACCGACAAAACACACACGCACACACCGACAACACACACACACACACACACACCGACAACACACCCACAACACACACACACACCGACAACACACACACACCGACAACACACACACACACACACACCGACAACACACACACACACACACCGACAACACACACACACACACACACACACACACCGACAACACACACACACACACACACCGATAACACACACACACCGACAACACACACACACAAACACACCGACAACACACACACACACACCGACAACACACACACACACACCGACAACACACACACACACACACCGACAACATACACACACACAACACACACACACCCACACACACACCGACAACACACACACACACACACACCGACAACACACACACACACACACACACCGACAACACACACACACACACCGACAACACACACACACACACACACCGACAACACACACACACACACCGACAACACACACACACACCGACAACACACACACACACACCGACAACACACACACACACACACCGACAACACACACACACACACACCGACAACACACACACACCGACAACACACACACACACACCGACAACACACACACACACACACCGACAACACACACACACACGCACACCGACAACACACACACTCACACACACACACCGACAACACACACACACACAACACACACACACACACCGACAACACACACACACACACACCAACAACACACACACACACACCGACAACACACACACACACACCGACAACACACCGACAACACACACACACAACGACAACACACACACACCGACAACACACACACACACACACCGACAACACACACACACACACACACACCGACAACACACACACACACACACACACACCGACAACACACACACACACACACCGACAACACACACACACACACACCGACAACACACACACACACACCGACAACACACACACACACACACCGACAACACATAAACACACACACACCGACAACACACACACACACACACTGACAACACACACACATACACACCGACAACACACACACACACACCGACAACACACACACACACACCGACAACACACACACACACACCGACAACACACACACACACACACACACACACACCGACAACACACACACACACCAACAACACACACACACACACACCGACAACACACACACACACACACCGACAACACACACACACACACACCGACAACACACACACACACCGACAACACACACACACACAACACACACACACACACACACCGACAACACAAACACACACACACACACACACCGACAACACACACACACACACACACACACCGACAACACACACACACACACACACACCGACAACAAACACACACACCGACAACACACACACACACAACACACACACACCGACAACACACACACACACACCGACCACACACACACACAAACACACCGACAACACACACACACACACACCGACAACACACACACACACACACCGACAACACACACACACACACACCGACAACACACACACACACACCGACAACACACACACACACACACACACACACACACACACACACACCGACAACACACACACACACACCGACAACACACACACACACACCGACAACACACACACACACACACCGACAACACACACACACACACACAACACACACACACCCACACACACACCGACAACACACACACACACACACACCGACAACACACACACACACACACACACCGACAACACACACACACACACACACCGACAACACACACACACACACACACCGACAACACACACACACACACCGACAACACACACACACACACCGACAACACACACACACACACACACCGACAACACATAAACACACACACACCGACAACACACACACACACACACTGACAACACACACACATACACACCGACAACACACACACACACACACACCGACAACACACACACACCGACAACACACACACACACACCGACAACACACACACACACACACCGACAACACACACACACACGCACACCGACAACACACACACTCACACACACACACCGACAACACACACACACACAACACACACACACACACCGACAACACACATACACACACACCGACAAAACACACACGCATACACCGACAACACACACACACACACACCGACAACACACACACACACACACCGACAACACACACACACACCGACAACACACACACACACAACACACACACACACACCGACAACACACACACACACACACCAACAACACACACACACACACCGACAACACACACACACACACCGACAACACACCGACAACACACACACACACCGACAACACACACACACCGACAACACACACACACACACACCGACAACACACACACACACACACACACCGACAACACACACACACACACACCGACAACACACACACACACACACCGACAACACACACACACACACCGACAACACACACACACACACACTGACAACACACACACATACACACCGACAACACACACACACACACCGACAACACACACACACACACACACACACCGACAACACACACACACACACACACCGATAACACACACACACCGACAACACACACACACACACACACCGACAACACACACACACACACCGACAACACACACACACACACCGACAACACACACACACACACACCGACAACATACACACACACAACACACACACACCCACACACACACCGACAACACACACACACACACACACCGACAACACACACACACACACACACACCGACAACACACACACACACACACACCGACAACACACACACACACACACACCGACAACACACACACACACACCGACAACACACACACACACCGACAACACACACACACACACCGACAACACACACACACACACACCGACAACACATAAACACACACACACCGACAACACACACACACACACACTGACAACACACACACATACACACCGACAACACACACACACACACACCGACAACACACACACACCGACAACACACACACACACACCGACAACACACACACACACACACCGACAACACACACACACACGCACACCGACAACACACACACTCACACACACACACCGACAACACACACACACACAACACACACACACACACCGACAACACACACACACACACACCAACAACACACACACACACACCGACAACACACACACACACACCGACAACACACCGACAACACACACACACACCGACAACACACACACACCGACAACACACACACACACACACCGACAACACACACACACACACACACACCGACAACACACACACACACACACACACACCGACAACACACACACACACACACCGACAACACACACACACACACACCGACAACACACACACACACACCGACAACACACACACACACACACCGACAACACATAAACACACACACACCGACAACACACACACACACACACTGACAACACACACACATACACACCGACAACACACACACACACACCGACAACACACACACACACACCGACAACACACACACACACACCGACAACACACACACACACACACACACACACACCGACAACACACACACACACCAACAACACACACACACACACACCGACAACACACACACACACACACCGACAACACACACACACACACACCGACAACACACACACACACCGACAACACACACACACACAACACACACACACACACACACCGACAACACAAACACACACACACACACACACCGACAACACACACACACACACACACACACCGACAACACACACACACACACACACACCGACAACAAACACACACACCGACAACACACACACACACAACACACACACACCGACAACACACACACACACACCGACCACACACACACACAAACACACCGACAACACACACACACACACACCGACAACACACACACACACACACCGACAACACACACACACACACACCGACAACACACACACACACACCGACAACACACACACACACACACACACACACACACACACACACACACACACACCGACAACACACACACACCGACAACACACACACACACACACCGACAACACACACACACACACCGACAACACACACACACACACCGACAACACACACACACACACACCGACAACACACACACACACACACAACACACACACACCCACACACACACCGACAACACACACACACACACACACCGACAACACACACACACACACACACACCGACAACACACACACACACACACACCGACAACACACACACACACACACACCGACAACACACACACACACACCGACAACACACACACACACACCGACAACACACACACACACACACACCGACAACACATAAACACACACACACCGACAACACACACACACACACACTGACAACACACACACATACACACCGACAACACACACACACACACACACCGACAACACACACACACCGACAACACACACACACACACCGACAACACACACACACACACACCGACAACACACACACACACGCACACCGACAACACACACACTCACACACACACACCGACAACACACACACACACAACACACACACACACACCGACAACACACATACACACACACCGACAAAACACACACGCA
The DNA here is from genome assembly GCF_965601325.2 of Salmo salar. Taxonomy (NCBI): domain Eukaryota; kingdom Metazoa; phylum Chordata; class Actinopteri; order Salmoniformes; family Salmonidae; genus Salmo; species Salmo salar. The sequence goes on along the minus strand of NW_027675566.1, from coordinate 398,791 downwards.
TACACCGACAACACACACACACACACACCGACAACACACACACACACACACCGACAACACACACACACACCGACAACACACACACACACAACACACACACACACACCGACAACACACACACACACACACCAACAACACACACACACACACCGACAACACACACACACACACCGACAACACACCGACAACACACACACACACCGACAACACACACACACCGACAACACACACACACACACACCGACAACACACACACACACACACACACCGACAACACACACACACACACACCGACAACACACACACACACACACCGACAACACACACACACACACCGACAACACACACACACACACACTGACAACACACACACATACACACCGACAACACACACACACACACCGACAACACACACACACACACCGACAACACACACACACACACACACACACCGACAACACACACACCGACAACACACACACACACACCAACAACACACACACACACACACCGACAACACACACACACACACACCGACAACACACACACACACACACCGACAACACACACACACACCGACAACACACACACACACACACACACCGACAACACAAACACACACACACACACCGACAACACACACACACACACACACACACCGACAACACACACACACACACACACACACACCGACAACAAACACACACACCGACAACACACACACACACAACACACACACACCGACAACACACACACACACACACCGACAACACACACACACACACACCGACAACACACACACACACACACCGACAACACACACACACACCGACAACACACACACACACACACCGACAACATACACACACACAACACACACACACCCACACACACACCGACAACACACACACACACACACACCGACAACACACACACACACACACACACCGACAACACACACACACACACCGACAACACACACACACACACACACCGACAACACACACACACACACCGACAACACACACACACACCGACAACACACACACACACACCGACAACACACACACACACACACCGACAACACACACACACACACACCGACAACACACACACACCGACAACACACACACACACACCGACAACACACACACACACACACCGACAACACACACACACACGCACACCGACAACACACACACTCACACACACACACCGACAACACACACACACACAACACACACACACACACCGACAACACACACACACACACACCAACAACACACACACACACACCGACAACACACACACACACACCGACAACACACCGACAACACACACACACAACGACAACACACACACACCGACAACACACACACACACACACCGACAACACACACACACACACACACACCGACAACACACACACACACACACACACACCGACAACACACACACACACACACCGACAACACACACACACACACACCGACAACACACACACACACACCGACAACACACACACACACACACCGACAACACATAAACACACACACACCGACAACACACACACACACACACTGACAACACACACACATACACACCGACAACACACACACACACACCGACAACACACACACACACACCGACAACACACACACACACACCGACAACACACACACACACACACACACACACACCGACAACACACACACACACCAACAACACACACACACACACACCGACAACACACACACACACACACCGACAACACACACACACACACACCGACAACACACACACACACCGACAACACACACACACACAACACACACACACACACACACCGACAACACAAACACACACACACACACACACCGACAACACACACACACACACACACACACCGACAACACACACACACACACACACACCGACAACAAACACACACACCGACAACACACACACACACAACACACACACACCGACAACACACACACACACACCGACCACACACACACACAAACACACCGACAACACACACACACACACACCGACAACACACACACACACACACCGACAACACACACACACACACACCGACAACACACACACACACACCGACAACACACACACACACACACACACACACACACACACACACACCGACAACACACACACACACACCGACAACACACACACACACACCGACAACACACACACACACACACCGACAACACACACACACACACACAACACACACACACCCACACACACACCGACAACACACACACACACACACACCGACAACACACACACACACACACACACCGACAACACACACACACACACACACCGACAACACACACACACACACACACCGACAACACACACACACACACCGACAACACACACACACACACCGACAACACACACACACACACACACCGACAACACATAAACACACACACACCGACAACACACACACACACACACTGACAACACACACACATACACACCGACAACACACACACACACACACACCGACAACACACACACACCGACAACACACACACACACACCGACAACACACACACACACACACCGACAACACACACACACACGCACACCGACAACACACACACTCACACACACACACCGACAACACACACACACACAACACACACACACACACCGACAACACACATACACACACACCGACAAAACACACACGCATACACCGACAACACACACACACACACACCGACAACACACACACACACACACCGACAACACACACACACACCGACAACACACACACACACAACACACACACACACACCGACAACACACAAACACACACACACCGACAACACACACACACACACACTGACAACACACACACAACACACCGACAACACACACACACACACCGACAACACACACACACACACCGACAACACACACACACACACCGACAACACACACACACACACACACACACACACGACACACACACACACACACCAACAACACACACACACACACACCGACAACACACACACACACACACCGACAACACACACACACACACACCGACAACACACACACACACCGACAACACACACACACACACCGACACACACACACACACACCGACAACACACACACACACACACACACACCGACAACACACACACACACACACACACACCGACAACACACACACACACACACACACGACAACAAACACACACACCGACAACACACACACACACAACACACACACACCGACAACACACACACACACACCGACACACACACACACACACACACCGACAACACACACACACACACACCGACAACACACACACACACACACCGACAACACCACACACACACACACCGACAACACACACACACACACACCGACAACACACACACACACACACACACACACACACACACACACACACCGACAACACACACACACACACCGACAACACACACACACACACCGACAACACACACACACACACACCGACAACACACACACACACACACACACACACACACACACACACACACCGACAACACACACACACACACACCGACAACACACACACACACACACACACCGACAACACACACACACACACACACCGACAACACACACACACACACACACCGACAACACACACACACACACCGACAACACACACACACACACCGACAACACACACACACACACACACCGACAACACATACAACACACACACACCGACAACACACACACACACACACGACAACACACACACACACACCGACAACACACACACACACACACACCGACACACACACACACACCGACAACACACACACACACACCGACAACACACACACACACACACCGACAACACACACACACACGCACACACGACAACACACACACACACACACACACACCGACAACACACACACACACAACACACACACACACACCGACAACACACACACACACACACCGACAACACACACACGCACACACCGACAACACACACACACACACACCGACAACACACACACACACACACCGACAACACACACACACACACCGACAACACACACACACACAACACACACACACACACCGACAACACACACACACACACACCGACAACACACACACACACACCGACAACACACACACACACACCGACAACACACCGACAACACACACACACACCGACAACACACACACACCGACAACACACACACACACACACCGACAACACACACACACACACACACACCGACAACACACACACACACACACCGACAACACACACACACACACACCGACAACACACACACACACACCGACAACACACACACACACACACTGACAACACACACACATACACACCGACAACACACACACACACACCGACAACACACACACACACACACACACACCGACAACACACACACACACACACACCGATAACACACACACACCGACAACACACACACACACACACACCGACAACACACACACACACACCGACAACACACACACACACACCGACAACACACACACACACACACCGACAACATACACACACACAACACACACACACCCACACACACACCGACAACACACACACACACACACACCGACAACACACACACACACACACACACCGACAACACACACACACACACACACCGACAACACACACACACACACACACCGACAACACACACACACACACCGACAACACACACACACACCGACAACACACACACACACACCGACAACACACACACACACACACCGACAACACATAAACACACACACACCGACAACACACACACACACACACTGACAACACACACACATACACACCGACAACACACACACACACACACCGACAACACACACACACCGACAACACACACACACACACCGACAACACACACACACACACACCGACAACACACACACACACGCACACCGACAACACACACACTCACACACACACACCGACAACACACACACACACAACACACACACACACACCGACAACACACACACACACACACCAACAACACACACACACACACCGACAACACACACACACACACCGACAACACACCGACAACACACACACACACCGACAACACACACACACCGACAACACACACACACACACACCGACAACACACACACACACACACACACCGACAACACACACACACACACACACACACCGACAACACACACACACACACACCGACAACACACACACACACACACCGACAACACACACACACACACCGACAACACACACACACACACACCGACAACACATAAACACACACACACCGACAACACACACACACACACACTGACAACACACACACATACACACCGACAACACACACACACACACCGACAACACACACACACACACCGACAACACACACACACACACCGACAACACACACACACACACACACACACACACCGACAACACACACACACACCAACAACACACACACACACACACCGACAACACACACACACACACACCGACAACACACACACACACACACCGACAACACACACACACACCGACAACACACACACACACAACACACACACACACACACACCGACAACACAAACACACACACACACACACACCGACAACACACACACACACACACACACACCGACAACACACACACACACACACACACCGACAACAAACACACACACCGACAACACACACACACACAACACACACACACCGACAACACACACACACACACCGACCACACACACACACAAACACACCGACAACACACACACACACACACCGACAACACACACACACACACACCGACAACACACACACACACACACCGACAACACACACACACACACCGACAACACACACACACACACACACACACACACACACACACACACACACACACCGACAACACACACACACCGACAACACACACACACACACACCGACAACACACACACACACACCGACAACACACACACACACACCGACAACACACACACACACACACCGACAACACACACACACACACACAACACACACACACCCACACACACACCGACAACACACACACACACACACACCGACAACACACACACACACACACACACCGACAACACACACACACACACACACCGACAACACACACACACACACACACCGACAACACACACACACACACCGACAACACACACACACACACCGACAACACACACACACACACACACCGACAACACATAAACACACACACACCGACAACACACACACACACACACTGACAACACACACACATACACACCGACAACACACACACACACACACACCGACAACACACACACACCGACAACACACACACACACACCGACAACACACACACACACACACCGACAACACACACACACACGCACACCGACAACACACACACTCACACACACACACCGACAACACACACACACACAACACACACACACACACCGACAACACACATACACACACACCGACAAAACACACACGCATACACCGACAACACACACACACACACACCGACAACACACACACACACACACCGACAACACACACACACACCGACAACACACACACACACAACACACACACACACACCGACAACACACACACACACACACCAACAACACACACACACACACCGACAACACACACACACACACCGACAACACACCGACAACACACACACACACCGACAACACACACACACCGACAACACACACACACACACACCGACAACACACACACACACACACACACCGACAACACACACACACACACACCGACAACACACACACACACACACCGACAACACACACACACACACCGACAACACACACACACACACACTGACAACACACACACATACACACCGACAACACACACACACACACCGACAACACACACACACACACCGACAACACACACACACACACACACACACCGACAACACACACACCGACAACACACACACACACACCAACAACACACACACACACACACCGACAACACACACACACACACACCGACAACACACACACACACACACCGACAACACACACACACACCGACAACACACACACACACACACACACCGACAACACAAACACACACACACACACCGACAACACACACACACACACACACACACCGACAACACACACACACACACACACACACACCGACAACAAACACACACACCGACAACACACACACACACAACACACACACACCGACAACACACACACACACACACCGACAACACACACACACACACACCGACAACACACACACACACACACCGACAACACACACACACACCGACAACACACACACACACACACCGACAACATACACACACACAACACACACACACCCACACACACACCGACAACACACACACACACACACACCGACAACACACACACACACACACACACCGACAACACACACACACACACCGACAACACACACACACACACACACCGACAACACACACACACACACCGACAACACACACACACACCGACAACACACACACACACACCGACAACACACACACACACACACCGACAACACACACACACACACACCGACAACACACACACACCGACAACACACACACACACACCGACAACACACACACACACACACCGACAACACACACACACACGCACACCGACAACACACACACTCACACACACACACCGACAACACACACACACACAACACACACACACACACCGACAACACACACACACACACACCAACAACACACACACACACACCGACAACACACACACACACACCGACAACACACCGACAACACACACACACAACGACAACACACACACACCGACAACACACACACACACACACCGACAACACACACACACACACACACACCGACAACACACACACACACACACACACACCGACAACACACACACACACACACCGACAACACACACACACACACACCGACAACACACACACACACACCGACAACACACACACACACACACCGACAACACATAAACACACACACACCGACAACACACACACACACACACTGACAACACACACACATACACACCGACAACACACACACACACACCGACAACACACACACACACACCGACAACACACACACACACACCGACAACACACACACACACACACACACACACACCGACAACACACACACACACCAACAACACACACACACACACACCGACAACACACACACACACACACCGACAACACACACACACACACACCGACAACACACACACACACCGACAACACACACACACACAACACACACACACACACACACCGACAACACAAACACACACACACACACACACCGACAACACACACACACACACACACACACCGACAACACACACACACACACACACACCGACAACAAACACACACACCGACAACACACACACACACAACACACACACACCGACAACACACACACACACACCGACCACACACACACACAAACACACCGACAACACACACACACACACACCGACAACACACACACACACACACCGACAACACACACACACACACACCGACAACACACACACACACACCGACAACACACACACACACACACACACACACACACACACACACACCGACAACACACACACACACACCGACAACACACACACACACACCGACAACACACACACACACACACCGACAACACACACACACACACACAACACACACACACCCACACACACACCGACAACACACACACACACACACACCGACAACACACACACACACACACACACCGACAACACACACACACACACACACCGACAACACACACACACACACACACCGACAACACACACACACACACCGACAACACACACACACACACCGACAACACACACACACACACACACCGACAACACATAAACACACACACACCGACAACACACACACACACACACTGACAACACACACACATACACACCGACAACACACACACACACACACACCGACAACACACACACACCGACAACACACACACACACACCGACAACACACACACACACACACCGACAACACACACACACACGCACACCGACAACACACACACTCACACACACACACCGACAACACACACACACACAACACACACACACACACCGACAACACACATACACACACACCGACAAAACACACACGCATACACCGACAACACACACACACACACACCGACAACACACACACACACACACCGACAACACACACACACACCGACAACACACACACACACAACACACACACACACACCGACAACACACACACACACACACCAACAACACACACACACACACCGACAACACACACACACACACCGACAACACACCGACAACACACACACACACCGACAACACACACACACCGACAACACACACACACACACACCGACACACACACACACACACACACCGACAACACACACACACACACACCGACAACACACACACACACACACCGACAACACACACACACACACCGACAACACACACACACACACACTGACAACACACACACATACACACCGACAACACACACACACACACCGACAACACACACACACACACACACACACCGACAACACACACACACACACACACCGATAACACACACACACCGACAACACACACACACACACACACCGACAACACACACACACACACCGACAACACACACACACACACCGACAACACACACACACACACACCGACAACATACACACACACAACACACACACACCCACACACACACCGACAACACACACACACACACACACCGACAACACACACACACACACACACACCGACAACACACACACACACACACACCGACAACACACACACACACACACACCGACAACACACACACACACACCGACAACACACACACACACCGACAACACACACACACACACCGACAACACACACACACACACACCGACAACACATAAACACACACACACCGACAACACACACACACACACACTGACAACACACACACATACACACCGACAACACACACACACACACACCGACAACACACACACACCGACAACACACACACACACACCGACAACACACACACACACACACCGACAACACACACACACACGCACACCGACAACACACACACTCACACACACACACCGACAACACACACACACACAACACACACACACACACCGACAACACACACACACACACACCAACAACACACACACACACACCGACAACACACACACACACACCGACAACACACCGACAACACACACACACACCGACAACACACACACACCGACAACACACACACACACACACCGACAACACACACACACACACACACACCGACAACACACACACACACACACACACACACCGACAACACACACACACACACACCGACAACACACACACACACACACCGACAACACACACACACACACCGACAACACACACACACACACACCGACAACACATAAACACACACACACCGACAACACACACACACACACACTGACAACACACACACATACACACCGACAACACACACACACACACCGACAACACACACACACACACCGACAACACACACACACACACCGACAACACACACACACACACACACACACCCGACAACACACACACACACCAACAACACACACACACACACACCGACAACACACACACACACACACCGACAACACACACACACACACACCGACAACACACACACACACCGACAACACACACACACACAACACACACACACACACACACCGACAACACAAACACACACACACACACACACCGACAACACACACACACACACACACACACCGACAACACACACACACACACACACACCGACAACAAACACACACACCGACAACACACACACACACAACACACACACACCGACAACACACACACACACACCGACCACACACACACACAAACACACCGACAACACACACACACACACACCGACAACACACACACACACACACCGACAACACACACACACACACACCGACAACACACACACACACACCGACAACACACACACACACACACACACACACACACACACACACACACACACACCGACAACACACACACACCGACAACACACACACACACACACCGACAACACACACACACACACCGACAACACACACACACACACCGACAACACACACACACACACACCGACAACACACACACACACACACAACACACACACACCCACACACACACCGACAACACACACACACACACACACCGACAACACACACACACACACACACACCGACAACACACACACACACACACACCGACAACACACACACACACACACACCGACAACACACACACACACACCGACAACACACACACACACACCGACAACACACACACACACACACACCGACAACACATAAACACACACACACCGACAACACACACACACACACACTGACAACACACACACATACACACCGACAACACACACACACACACACACCGACAACACACACACACCGACAACACACACACACACACCGACAACACACACACACACACACCGACAACACACACACACACGCACACCGACAACACACACACTCACACACACACACCGACAACACACACACACACAACACACACACACACACCGACAACACACATACACACACACCGACAAAACACACACGCATACACCGACAACACACACACACACACACCGACAACACACACACACACACACCGACAACACACACACACACCGACAACACACACACACACAACACACACACACACACCGACAACACACACACACACACACCAACAACACACACACACACACCGACAACACACACACACACACCGACAACACACCGACAACACACACACACACCGACAACACACACACACCGACAACACACACACACACACACCGACAACACACACACACACACACACACCGACAACACACACACACACACACCGACAACACACACACACACACACCGACAACACACACACACACACCGACAACACACACACACACACACTGACAACACACACACATACACACCGACAACACACACACACACACCGACAACACACACACACACACCGACAACACACACACACACACACACACACCGACAACACACACACCGACAACACACACACACACACCAACAACACACACACACACACACCGACAACACACACACACACACACCGACAACACACACACACACACACCGACAACACACACACACACCGACAACACACACACACACACACACACCGACAACACAAACACACACACACACACCGACAACACACACACACACACACACACACCGACAACACACACACACACACACACACACACCGACAACAAACACACACACCGACAACACACACACACACAACACACACACACCGACAACACACACACACACACACCGACAACACACACACACACACACCGACAACACACACACACACACACCGACAACACACACACACACCGACAACACACACACACACACACACACACACACACACACCGACAACACAAACACACACACACACACACACCGACAACACACACACACACACACACACACCGACAACACACACACACACACACACACCGACAACAAACACACACACCGACAACACACACACACACAACACACACACACCGACAACACACACACACACACCGACCACACACACACACAAACACACCGACAACACACACACACACACACCGACAACACACACACACACACACCGACAACACACACACACACACACCGACAACACACACACACCGACAACACACACACACACACACACACACACACACACACACACACCGACAACACACACACACCGACAACACACACACACACACACCGACAACACACACACACACCGACAACACACACACACACACCGACAACACACACACACACACACCGACAACACACACACACACACACAACACACACACACCCACACACACACCGACAACACACACACACACACACACCGACAACACACACACACACACACACACCGACAACACACACACACACACACACCGACAACACACACACACACACACACCGACAACACACACACACACACCGACAACACACACACACACACCGACAACACACACACACACACACACCGACAACACATAAACACACACACACCGACAACACACACACACACACACTGACAACACACACACATACACACCGACAACACACACACACACACACACCGACAACACACACACACCGACAACACACACACACACACCGACAACACACACACACACACACCGACAACACACACACACACGCACACCGACAACACACACACTCACACACACACACCGACAACACACACACACACAACACACACACACACACCGACAACACACATACACACACACCGACAAAACACACACGCATACACCGACAACACACACACACACACACCGACAACACACACACACACACACCGACAACACACACACACACCGACAACACACACACACACAACACACACACACACACCGACAACACACACACACACACACCAACAACACACACACACACCGACAACACACACACACACACCGACAACACACCGACAACACACACACACACCGACAACACACACACACCGACAACACACACACACACACACCGACAACACACACACACACACACACACCGACAACACACACACACACACACCGACAACACACACACACACACACCGACAACACACACACACACACCGACAACACACACACACACACACTGACAACACACACACATACACACCGACAACACACACACACACACCGACAACACACACACACACACCGACAACACACACACACACACACACACACACACCGACAACACACACACCGACAACACACACACACACACCAACAACACACACACACACACACCGACAACACACACACACACACACCGACAACACACACACACACACACCGACAACACACACACACACCGACAACACACACACACACAACACACACACACACACACACACCGACAACACAAACACACACACACACACCGACAACACACACACACACACACACACACCGACAACACACACACACACACACACACACACCGACAACAAACACACACACCGACAACACACACACACACAACACACACACACCGACAACACACACACACACACACCGACCACACACACACACAAACACACCGACAACACACACACACACACCGACAACACACACACACACTCACCGACAACACACACACACACACACACACACACACCGACAACACACACACACACCGACAACACACACACACACACACCGACAACACACACACACACACACCGACAACACACACACACACCGACAACACACACACACACAACACACACACACACACACCGACAACACAAACACACACACACACACAACGACAACACACACACACACACACACACCGACAACACACACACACACACACACCGACAACACACACACACACACCGACAACACACACACACACAACACACGCACACCGACAACACACACACACACACACCGACCACACACACACACAAACACACCGAGAACACACACACACCGACAACACACACACACACACCGACAACACACACACACAACACACACACACACACCGACAACACACACACACACACACCGACCACACACACACACACAAACACACCGACAACACACACACACACACACACACACACACCGACAACACACACACACACACCGACAACACACACACACACACACCGACAACACACACACACACACACCGACAAAACACACACGCACACACCGACAACACACACACACACACACACACCGACAACACACCCACAACACACACACACACCGACAACACACACACACCGACAACACACACACACCGACAACACACACACACACACACACCGACAACACACACACACACACACACACACACACCGACAACACACACACACACACACACCGATAACACACACACACCGACAACACACACACACACACACACCGACAACACACACACACCGACAACACACACACACACACCGACAACACACACACACACACACCGACAACACACACACACACAACACACACACACCCACACACACACCGACAACACACACACACACACACACCGACAACACACACACACACACACACACCGACAACACACACACACACACCGACAACACACACACACACACACACCGACAACACACACACACACACCGACAACACACACACACACCGACAACACACACACACACACCGACAACACACACACACACACACCGACAACACATAAACACACACACACCGACAACACACACACACACACACTGACAACACACACACATACACACCGACAACACACACACACACACACCGACAACACACACACACCGACAACACACACACACACACCGACAACACACACACACACACACCGACAACACACACACACACGCACACCGACAACACACACACTCACACACACACACCGACAACACACACACACACAACACACACACACACACCGACAACACACACACACACACACCAACAACACACACACACACACCGACAACACACACACACACACCGACAACACACCGACAACACACACACACACCGACAACACACACACACCGACAACACACACACACACACACCGACAACACACACACACACACACACACCGACAACACACACACACACACACACACACCGACAACACACACACACACACACCGACAACACACACACACACACACCGACAACACACACACACACACCGACAACACACACACACACACACCGACAACACATAAACACACACACACCGACAACACACACACACACACACTGACAACACACACACATACACACCGACAACACACACACACACACCGACAACACACACACACACACCGACAACACACACACACACACCGACAACACACACACACACACACACACACACACCGACAACACACACACACACCAACAACACACACACACACACACCGACAACACACACACACACACACCGACAACACACACACACACACACCGACAACACACACACACACCGACAACACACACACACACAACACACACACACACACACACCGACAACACAAACACACACACACACACACACCGACAACACACACACACACACACACACACCGACAACACACACACACACACACACACCGACAACAAACACACACACCGACAACACACACACACACAACACACACACACCGACAACACACACACACACACCGACCACACACACACACAAACACACCGACAACACACACACACACACCGACAACACACACACACACACACCGACAACACACACACACACACACCGACAACACACACACACACACCGACAACACACACACACACACACCGACAACACACACACACACACACACACCGACAACACACACACACACACACCGACAACACACACACACACACACCGACAACACACACACACACACCGACAACACACACACACACACTGACAACACACACACATACACACCGACAACACACACACACACACCGACAACACACACACACACACCGACAACACACACACACACACACACACACCGACAACACACACACCGACAACACACACACACACACCAACAACACACACACACACACACCGACAACACACACACACACACACCGACAACACACACACACACACACCGACAACACACACACACACCGACAACACACACACACACAACACACACACACACACACACACCGACAACACAAACACACACACACACACCGACAACACACACACACACACACACACACCGACAACACACACACACACACACACACCGACAACAAACACACACACCGACAACACACACACACACAACACACACACACCGACAACACACACACACACACACCGACCACACACACACACAAACACACCGACAACACACACACACACACCGACAACACACACACACACTCACCGACAACACACACACACACACACACACACACCGACAACACACACACACACCGACAACACACACACACACACACCGACAACACACACACACACACACCGACAACACACACACACACCGACAACACACACACACACAACACACACACACACACACCGACAACACAAACACACACACACACACAACGACAACACACACACACACACACACACCGACAACACACACACACACACACACCGACAACACACACACACACACCGACAACACACACACACACAACACACGCACACCGACAACACACACACACACACACCGACCACACACACACACAAACACACCGAGAACACACACACACACACCGACAACACACACACACACACACCGACAACACACACACACACACCGACAACACACACACACACACACACACACACACACACACACCGACAACACACACACACCGACAACACACACACACACACACCGACAACACACACACACACACCGACAACACACACACACACACCGACAACACACACACACACACACCGACAACACACACACACACACACAACACACACACACCCACACACACACCGACAACACACACACACACACACACCGACAACACACACACACACACACACCGACAACACACACACACACACACACCGACAACACACACACACACACCGACAACACACACACACACACCGACAACACACACACACACACACACCGACAACACATAAACACACACACACCGACAACACACACACACACACACTGACAACACACACACATACACACCGACAACACACACACACACACACACCGACAACACACACACACCGACAACACACACACACACACCGACAACACACACACACACACACCGACAACACACACACACACGCACACCGACAACACACACACTCACACACACACACCGACAACACACACACACACAACACACACACACACACCGACAACACACATACACACACACCGACAAAACACACACGCATACACCGACAACACACACACACACACACCGACAACACACACACACACACACCGACAACACACACACACACCGACAACACACACACACACAACACACACACACACACCGACAACACACACACACACACACCAACAACACACACACACACACCGACAACACACACACACACACCGACAACACACCGACAACACACACACACACCGACAACACACACACACTGACAACACACACACACACACACCGACAACACACACACACACACACACACCGACAACACACACACACACACACCGACAACACACACACACACACACCGACAACACACACACACACACCGACAACACACACACACACACACTGACAACACACACACATACACACCGACAACACACACACACACACCGACAACACACACACACACACCGACAACACACACACACACACACACACACCGACAACACACACACCGACAACACACACACACACACCAACAACACACACACACACACACCGACAACACACACACACACACACCGACAACACACACACACACACACCGACAACACACACACACACCGACAACACACACACACACAACACACACACACACACACACACCGACAACACAAACACACACACACACACCGACAACACACACACACACACACACACACCGACAACACACACACACACACACACACACACCGACAACAAACACACACACCGACAACACACACACACACAACACACACACACCGACAACACACACACACACACACCGACAACACACACACACACACACCGACAACACACACACACACACACCGACAACACACACACACACCGACAACACACACACACACAACACACACACACACACACACCGACAACACAAACACACACACACACACACACCGACAACACACACACACACACACACACACCGACAACACACACACACACACACACACCGACAACAAACACACACACCGACAACACACACACACACAACACACACACACCGACAACACACACACACACACCGACCACACACACACACAAACACACCGACAACACACACACACACACACCGACAACACACACACACACACACCGACAACACACACACACACACACCGACAACACACACACACCGACAACACACACACACACACACACACACACACACACACACCGACAACACACACACACCGACAACACACACACACACACACCGACAACACACACACACACCGACAACACACACACACACACCGACAACACACACACACACACACCGACAACACACACACACACACACAACACACACACACCCACACACACACCGACAACACACACACACACACACACCGACAACACACACACACACACACACACCGACAACACACACACACACACACACCGACAACACACACACACACACACACCGACAACACACACACACACACCGACAACACACACACACACACCGACAACACACACACACACACACACCGACAACACATAAACACACACACACCGACAACACACACACACACACACTGACAACACACACACATACACACCGACAACACACACACACACACACACCGACAACACACACACACCGACAACACACACACACACACCGACAACACACACACACACACACCGACAACACACACACACACGCACACCGACAACACACACACTCACACACACACACCGACAACACACACACACACAACACACACACACACACCGACAACACACATACACACACACCGACAAAACACACACGCATACACCGACAACACACACACACACACACCGACAACACACACACACACACACCGACAACACACACACACACCGACAACACACACACACACAACACACACACACACACCGACAACACACACACACACACACCAACAACACACACACACACACCGACAACACACACACACACACCGACAACACACCGACAACACACACACACACCGACAACACACACACACCGACAACACACACACACACACACCGACAACACACACACACACACACACACCGACAACACACACACACACACACCGACAACACACACACACACACACCGACAACACACACACACACACCGACAACACACACACACACACACTGACAACACACACACATACACACCGACAACACACACACACACACCGACAACACACACACACACACCGACAACACACACACACACACACACACACACACCGACAACACACACACCGACAACACACACACACACACCAACAACACACACACACACACACCGACAACACACACACACACACACCGACAACACACACACACACACACCGACAACACACACACACACCGACAACACACACACACACAACACACACACACACACACACACCGACAACACAAACACACACACACACACCGACAACACACACACACACACACACACACCGACAACACACACACACACACACACACACACCGACAACAAACACACACACCGACAACACACACACACACAACACACACACACCGACAACACACACACACACACACCGACCACACACACACACAAACACACCGACAACACACACACACACACCGACAACACACACACACACTCACCGACAACACACACACACACACACACACACACACCGACAACACACACACACACCGACAACACACACACACACACACCGACAACACACACACACACACACCGACAACACACACACACACCGACAACACACACACACACAACACACACACACACACACCGACAACACAAACACACACACACACACAACGACAACACACACACACACACACACACCGACAACACACACACACACACACACCGACAACACACACACACACACCGACAACACACACACACACAACACACGCACACCGACAACACACACACACACACACCGACCACACACACACACAAACACACCGAGAACACACACACACCGACAACACACACACACACACCGACAACACACACACACAACACACACACACACACCGACAACACACACACACACACACCGACCACACACACACACACAAACACACCGACAACACACACACACACACACACACACACACCGACAACACACACACACACACCGACAACACACACACACACACACCGACAACACACACACACACACACCGACAAAACACACACGCACACACCGACAACACACACACACACACACACACCGACAACACACCCACAACACACACACACACCGACAACACACACACACCGACAACACACACACACACACACACCGACAACACACACACACACACACACCGACAACACACACACACACACACACACACACACCGACAACACACACACACACACACACCGATAACACACACACACCGACAACACACACACACACACACACCGACAACACACACACACCGACAACACACACACACACACCGACAACACACACACACACACACCGACAACACACACACACACAACACACACACACCCACACACACACCGACAACACACACACACACACACACCGACAACACACACACACACACACACACCGACAACACACACACACACACCGACAACACACACACACACACACACCGACAACACACACACACACACCGACAACACACACACACACCGACAACACACACACACACACCGACAACACACACACACACACACCGACAACACATAAACACACACACACCGACAACACACACACACACACACTGACAACACACACACATACACACCGACAACACACACACACACACACCGACAACACACACACACCGACAACACACACACACACACCGACAACACACACACACACACACCGACAACACACACACACACGCACACCGACAACACACACACTCACACACACACACCGACAACACACACACACACAACACACACACACACACCGACAACACACACACACACACACCAACAACACACACACACACACCGACAACACACACACACACACCGACAACACACCGACAACACACACACACACCGACAACACACACACACCGACAACACACACACACACACACCGACAACACACACACACACACACACACCGACAACACACACACACACACACACACACCGACAACACACACACACACACACCGACAACACACACACACACACACCGACAACACACACACACACACCGACAACACACACACACACACACCGACAACACATAAACACACACACACCGACAACACACACACACACACACTGACAACACACACACATACACACCGACAACACACACACACACACCGACAACACACACACACACACCGACAACACACACACACACACCGACAACACACACACACACACACACACACACACCGACAACACACACACACACCAACAACACACACACACACACACCGACAACACACACACACACACACCGACAACACACACACACACACACCGACAACACACACACACACCGACAACACACACACACACAACACACACACACACACACACACCGACAACACAAACACACACACACACACACACCGACAACACACACACACACACACACACACCGACAACACACACACACACACACACACCGACAACAAACACACACACCGACAACACACACACACACAACACACACACACCGACAACACACACACACACACCGACCACACACACACACAAACACACCGACAACACACACACACACACCGACAACACACACACACACACACCGACAACACACACACACACACACCGACAACACACACACACACACCGACAACACACACACACACACACCGACAACACACACACACACACACACACCGACAACACACACACACACACACCGACAACACACACACACACACACCGACAACACACACACACACACCGACAACACACACACACACACTGACAACACACACACATACACACCGACAACACACACACACACACCGACAACACACACACACACACCGACAACACACACACACACACACACACACCGACAACACACACACCGACAACACACACACACACACCAACAACACACACACACACACACCGACAACACACACACACACACACCGACAACACACACACACACACACCGACAACACACACACACACCGACAACACACACACACACAACACACACACACACACACACACCGACAACACAAACACACACACACACACCGACAACACACACACACACACACACACACCGACAACACACACACACACACACACACACCGACAACAAACACACACACCGACAACACACACACACACAACACACACACACCGACAACACACACACACACACACCGACCACACACACACACAAACACACCGACAACACACACACACACACCGACAACACACACACACACTCACCGACAACACACACACACACACACACACACACACCGACAACACACACACACACCGACAACACACACACACACACACCGACAACACACACACACACACACCGACAACACACACACACACCGACAACACACACACACACAACACACACACACACACACCGACAACACAAACACACACACACACACAACGACAACACACACACACACACACACACCGACAACACACACACACACACACACCGACAACACACACACACACACCGACAACACACACACACACAACACACGCACACCGACAACACACACACACACACACCGACCACACACACACACAAACACACCGAGAACACACACACACACACCGACAACACACACACACACACACCGACAACACACACACACACACCGACAACACACACACACACACACACACACACACACACACACACACACACCGACAACACACACACACCGACAACACACACACACACACACCGACAACACACACACACACACCGACAACACACACACACACACCGACAACACACACACACACACACCGACAACACACACACACACACACAACACACACACACCCACACACACACCGACAACACACACACACACACACACCGACAACACACACACACACACACACACCGACAACACACACACACACACACACCGACAACACACACACACACACACACCGACAACACACACACACACACCGACAACACACACACACACACCGACAACACACACACACACACACACCGACAACACATAAACACACACACACCGACAACACACACACACACACACTGACAACACACACACATACACACCGACAACACACACACACACACACACCGACAACACACACACACCGACAACACACACACACACACCGACAACACACACACACACACACCGACAACACACACACACACGCACACCGACAACACACACACTCACACACACACACCGACAACACACACACACACAACACACACACACACACCGACAACACACATACACACACACCGACAAAACACACACGCATACACCGACAACACACACACACACACACCGACAACACACACACACACACACCGACAACACACACACACACCGACAACACACACACACACAACACACACACACACACCGACAACACACACACACACCGACAACACACACACACACCGACAACACACACACACCGACAACACACACACACACACACCGACAACACACACACACACACACACACCGACAACACACACACACACACACCGACAACACACACACACACACACCGACAACACACACACACACACCGACAACACACACACACACACACTGACAACACACACACATACACACCGACAACACACACACACACACCGACAACACACACACACACACCGACAACACACACACACACACACACACACACCGACAACACACACACCGACAACACACACACACACACCAACAACACACACACACACACACCGACAACACACACACACACACACCGACAACACACACACACACACACCGACAACACACACACACACCGACAACACACACACACACAACACACACACACACACACACACCGACAACACACACACACACACACACACACCGACAACACACACACACACACACACACACACCGACAACAAACACACACACCGACAACACACACACACACAACACACACACACCGACAACACACACACACACACACCGACCACACACACACACAAACACACCGACAACACACACACACACACCGACAACACACACACACACTCACCGACAACACACACACACACACACACACACACACCGACAACACACACACACACCGACAACACACACACACACACACCGACAACACACACACACACACACCGACAACACACACACACACCGACAACACACACACACACAACACACACACACACACACCGACAACACAAACACACACACACACACAACGACAACACACACACACACACACACACCGACAACACACACACACACACACACCGACAACACACACACACACACCGACAACACACACACACACAACACACGCACACCGACAACACACACACACACACACCGACCACACACACACACAAACACACCGAGAACACACACACACCGACAACACACACACACACACCGACAACACACACACACAACACACACACACACACCGACAACACACACACACACACACCGACCACACACACACACACAAACACACCGACAACACACACACACACACACACACACACCGACAACACACACACACACACCGACAACACACACACACACACACCGACAACACACACACACACACACCGACAAAACACACACGCACACACCGACAACACACACACACACACACACACCGACAACACACCCACAACACACACACACACCGACAACACACACACACCGACAACACACACACACACACACACCGACAACACACACACACACACACACCGACAACACACACACACACACACACACACACACCGACAACACACACACACACACACACACCGATAACACACACACACCGACAACACACACACACACACACACCGACAACACACACACACCGACAACACACACACACACACCGACAACACACACACACACACACCGACAACACACACACACACAACACACACACACCCACACACACACCGACAACACACACACACACACACACCGACAACACACACACACACACACACACCGACAACACACACACACACACCGACAACACACACACACACACACACCGACAACACACACACACACACCGACAACACACACACACACCGACAACACACACACACACACCGACAACACACACACACACACACCGACAACACATAAACACACACACACCGACAACACACACACACACACACTGACAACACACACACATACACACCGACAACACACACACACACACACCGACAACACACACACACCGACAACACACACACACACACCGACAACACACACACACACACACCGACAACACACACACACACGCACACCGACAACACACACACTCACACACACACACCGACAACACACACACACACAACACACACACACCGACAACACACACACACACACACCAACAACACACACACACACACCGACAACACACACACACACACCGACAACACACCGACAACACACACACACACCGACAACACACACACACCGACAACACACACACACACACACCGACAACACACACACACACACACACACCGACAACACACACACACACACACACACACCGACAACACACACACACACACACCGACAACACACACACACACACACCGACAACACACACACACACACCGACAACACACACACACACACACCGACAACACATAAACACACACACACCGACAACACACACACACACACACTGACAACACACACACATACACACCGACAACACACACACACACACCGACAACACACACACACACACCGACAACACACACACACACACACCGACAACACACACACACACACACACACACACACCGACAACACACACACACACCAACAACACACACACACACACACCGACAACACACACACACACACACCGACAACACACACACACACACACCGACAACACACACACACACCGACAACACACACACACACAACACACACACACACACACACCGACAACACAAACACACACACACACACACACCGACAACACACACACACACACACACACCGACAACACACACACACACACACACACCGACAACAAACACACACACCGACAACACACACACACACAACACACACACACCGACAACACACACACACACACCGACCACACACACACACAAACACACCGACAACACACACACACACACCGACAACACACACACACACACACCGACAACACACACACACACACACCGACAACACACACACACACACCGACAACACACACACACACACACCGACAACACACACACACACACACACACCGACAACACACACACACACACACCGACAACACACACACACACACACCGACAACACACACACACACACCGACAACACACACACACACACACTGACAACACACACACATACACACCGACAACACACACACACACACCGACAACACACACACACACACCGACAACACACACACACACACACACACACCGACAACACACACACCGACAACACACACACACACACCAACAACACACACACACACACACCGACAACACACACACACACACACCGACAACACACACACACACACACCGACAACACACACACACACCGACAACACACACACACACAACACACACACACACACACACACCGACAACACAAACACACACACACACACCGACAACACACACACACACACACACACACCGACAACACACACACACACACACACACACACCGACAACAAACACACACACCGACAACACACACACACACAACACACACACACCGACAACACACACACACACACACCGACCACACACACACACAAACACACCGACAACACACACACACACACCGACAACACACACACACACTCACCGACAACACACACACACACACACACACACACACCGACAACACACACACACACCGACAACACACACACACACACACCGACAACACACACACACACACACCGACAACACACACACACACCGACAACACACACACACACAACACACACACACACACACCGACAACACAAACACACACACACACACAACGACAACACACACACACACACACACACCGACAACACACACACACACACACACCGACAACACACACACACACACCGACAACACACACACACACAACACACGCACACCGACAACACACACACACACACACCGACCACACACACACACAAACACACCGAGAACACACACACACACACCGACAACACACACACACACACCGACAACACACACACACAACACACACACACACACCGACAACACACACACACACACACCGACCACACACACACACAAACACACCGACAACACACACACACACACACACACACCGACAACACACACACACACACCGACAACACACACACACACACACCGACAACACACACACACACACACCGACAAAACACACACGCACACACCGACAACACACACACACACACACACACCGACAACACACCCACAACACACACACACACCGACAACACACACACACCGACAACACACACACACACACACACCGACAACACACACACACACACACACCGACAACACACACACACACACACACACACACACCGACAACACACACACACACACACACCGATAACACACACACACCGACAACACACACACACACACACACCGACAACACACACACACACACCGACAACACACACACACACACCGACAACACACACACACACACACCGACAACACACACACACACAACACACACACACCCACACACACACCGACAACACACACACACACACACACCGACAACACACACACACACACACACACCGACAACACACACACACACACCGACAACACACACACACACACACACCGACAACACACACACACACACCGACAACACACACACACACCGACAACACACACACACACACCGACAACACACACACACACACACCGACAACACATAAACACACACACACCGACAACACACACACACACACACTGACAACACACACACATACACACCGACAACACACACACACACACACCGACAACACACACACACCGACAACACACACACACACACACCGACAACACACACACACACACACCGACAACACACACACACACCGACAACACACACACACACAACACACACACACACACACCGACAACACAAACACACACACACACACAACGACAACACACACACACACACACACACCGACAACACACACACACACACACACCGACAACACACACACACACACCGACAACACACACACACACACACACACACACACCGACAACACACACACACACACACCGACCACACACACACACAAACACACCGACAACACACACACACACACCGACAACACACACACACACACACCGACAACACACACACACACACCGACAACACACACACACACACACGACAACACACACACACACACCGACAACACACACACACCGACAACACACACACACACACACCGACAACACACACACACACACCGACAACACACACACACACACCGACAACACACACACACACACACCGACAACACACACACACACACACAACACACACACACCCACACACACACCGACAACACACACACACACACACACCGACAACACACACACACACACACACACCGACAACACACACACACACACACACCGACAACACACACACACACACACACGACAACACACACACACACACCGACAACACACACACACACACCGACAACACACACACACACACACACCGACAACACATAAACACACACACACCGACAACACACACACACACACACTGACAACACACACACATACACACCGACAACACACACACACACACACACCGACACACACACACACACCGACAACACACACACACACACCGACAACACACACACACACACACCGACAACACACACACACACCACACCGACAACACACACACCACACACACACACCGACAACACACACACACACAACACACACACACACACCGACAACACACACACACACACACCGACAAAACACACACACACACACCGACAACACACACACACACACACCGACAACACACACACACACACACCGACAACACACACACACACCGACAACACACACACACACAACACACACACACACACACCGACAACACACACACACACACACCGAACAACACACACACACACACCGACAACACACACACACACACCGACAACACACCGACAACACACACACACACCGACAACACACACACACCGACAACACACACACACACACACCGACAACACACACACACACACACCACCGACAACACACACACACACACACCGACAACACACACACACACACCGACAACACACACACACACACACTGACAACACACACACATACACACCGACAACACACACACACACACCGACAACACACACACACACACCGACAACACACACACACACACACACACACACACGACAACACACACACCGACAACACACACACACACACCAACAACACACACACACACACACCGACAACACACACACACACACACCGACAACACACACACACACACACCGACAACACACACACACACCGACAACACACACACACACAACACACACACACACACACACACCGACAACACAAACACACACACACACACCGACAACACACACACACACACACACACACCGACAACACACACACACACACACACACACACCGACAACAAACACACACACCGACAACACACACACACACAACACACACACACCGACAACACACACACACACACACCGACCACACACACACACAAACACACCGACAACACACACACACACACCGACAACACACACACACACTCACCGACAACACACACACACACACACACACACACACCGACAACACACACACACACCGACAACACACACACACACACACCGACAACACACACACACACACACCGACAACACACACACACACCGACAACACACACACACACAACACACACACACACACACCGACAACACAAACACACACACACACACAACGACAACACACACACACACACACACACCGACAACACACACACACACACACACCGACAACACACACACACACACCGACAACACACACACACACAACACACGCACACCGACAACACACACACACACACACCGACCACACACACACACAAACACACCGAGAACACACACACACCGACAACACACACACACACACCGACAACACACACACACAACACACACACACACACCGACAACACACACACACACACACCGACCACACACACACACACAAACACACCGACAACACACACACACACACACACACACCGACAACACACACACACACACCGACAACACACACACACACACACCGACAACACACACACACACACACCGACAAAACACACACGCACACACCGACAACACACACACACACACACACACCGACAACACACCCACAACACACACACACACCGACAACACACACACACCGACAACACACACACACACACACACCGACAACACACACACACACACACACCGACAACACACACACACACACACACACACACACCGACAACACACACACACACACACACCGATAACACACACACACCGACAACACACACACACACACACACCGACAACACACACACACACACCGACAACACACACACACACACCGACAACACACACACACACACACCGACAACACACACACACACAACACACACACACCCACACACACACCGACAACACACACACACACACACACCGACAACACACACACACACACACACACCGACAACACACACACACACACCGACAACACACACACACACACACACCGACAACACACACACACACACCGACAACACACACACACACCGACAACACACACACACACACCGACAACACACACACACACACACCGACAACACATAAACACACACACACCGACAACACACACACACACACACTGACAACACACACACATACACACCGACAACACACACACACACACACCGACAACACACACACACCGACAACACACACACACACACCGACAACACACACACACACACACCGACAACACACACACACACGCACACCGACAACACACACACTCACACACACACACCGACAACACACACACACACAACACACACACACACACCGACAACACACACACACACACACCAACAACACACACACACACACCGACAACACACACACACACACCGACAACACACCGACAACACACACACACACCGACAACACACACACACCGACAACACACACACACACACACCGACAACACACACACACACACACACACCGACAACACACACACACACACACACACACCGACAACACACACACACACACACCGACAACACACACACACACACACCGACAACACACACACACACACCGACAACACACACACACACACACCGACAACACATAAACACACACACACCGACAACACACACACACACACACTGACAACACACACACATACACACCGACAACACACACACACACACCGACAACACACACACACACACCGACAACACACACACACACACCGACAACACACACACACACACACACACACACACACACCGACAACACACACACACACCAACAACACACACACACACACACCGACAACACACACACACACACACCGACAACACACACACACACACACCGACAACACACACACACACCGACAACACACACACACACAACACACACACACACACACACCGACAACACAAACACACACACACACACACACCGACAACACACACACACACACACACACACCGACAACACACACACACACACACACACCGACAACAAACACACACACCGACAACACACACACACACAACACACACACACCGACAACACACACACACACACCGACCACACACACACACAAACACACCGACAACACACACACACACACCGACAACACACACACACACACACCGACAACACACACACACACACACCGACAACACACACACACACACCGACAACACACACACACACACACCGACAACACACACACACACACACCGACAACACACACACACACACACCGACAACACACACACACACACACCGACAACACACACACACACACCGACAACACACACACACACACACTGACAACACACACACATACACACCGACAACACACACACACACACCGACAACACACACACACACACCGACAACACACACACACACACACACACACCGACAACACACACACCGACAACACACACACACACACCAACAACACACACACACACACACCGACAACACACACACACACACACCGACAACACACACACACACACACCGACAACACACACACACACCGACAACACACACACACACAACACACACACACACACACACACCGACAACACAAACACACACACACACACCGACAACACACACACACACACACACACACCGACAACACACACACACACACACACACACACCGACAACAAACACACACACCGACAACACACACACACACAACACACACACACCGACAACACACACACACACACACCGACCACACACACACACAAACACACCGACAACACACACACACACACCGACAACACACACACACACTCACCGACAACACACACACACACACACACACACACACCGACAACACACACACACACCGACAACACACACACACACACACCGACAACACACACACACACACACCGACAACACACACACACACCGACAACACACACACACACAACACACACACACACACACCGACAACACAAACACACACACACACACAACGACAACACACACACACACACACACACCGACAACACACACACACACACACACCGACAACACACACACACACACCGACAACACACACACACACAACACACGCACACCGACAACACACACACACACACACCGACCACACACACACACAAACACACCGAGAACACACACACACACACCGACAACACACACACACACACCGACAACACACACACACAACACACACACACACACCGACAACACACACACACACACACCGACCACACACACACACAAACACACCGACAACACACACACACACACACACACACCGACAACACACACACACACACCGACAACACACACACACACACACCGACAACACACACACACACACACCGACAAAACACACACGCACACACCGACAACACACACACACACACACACACCGACAACACACCCACAACACACACACACACCGACAACACACACACACCGACAACACACACACACACACACACCGACAACACACACACACACACACACCGACAACACACACACACACACACACACACACACCGACAACACACACACACACACACACCGATAACACACACACACCGACAACACACACACACACACACACCGACAACACACACACACACACCGACAACACACACACACACACCGACAACACACACACACACACACCGACAACACACACACACACAACACACACACACCCACACACACACCGACAACACACACACACACACACACCGACAACACACACACACACACACACACCGACAACACACACACACACACCGACAACACACACACACACACACACCGACAACACACACACACACACCGACAACACACACACACACCGACAACACACACACACACACCGACAACACACACACACACACACCGACAACACATAAACACACACACACCGACAACACACACACACACACACTGACAACACACACACATACACACCGACAACACACACACACACACACCGACAACACACACACACCGACAACACACACACACACACCGACAACACACACACACACACACCGACAACACACACACACACGCACACCGACAACACACACACTCACACACACACACCGACAACACACACACACACAACACACACACACACACCGACAACACACACACACACACACCAACAACACACACACACACACCGACAACACACACACACACACCGACAACACACCGACAACACACACACACACCGACAACACACACACACCGACAACACACACACACACACACCGACAACACACACACACACACACACACCGACAACACACACACACACACACACACACCGACAACACACACACACACACACCGACAACACACACACACACACACCGACAACACACACACACACACCGACAACACACACACACACACACCGACAACACATAAACACACACACACCGACAACACACACACACACACACTGACAACACACACACATACACACCGACAACACACACACACACACCGACAACACACACACACACACCGACAACACACACACACACACCGACAACACACACACACACACACACACACACACCGACAACACACACACACACCAACAACACACACACACACACACCGACAACACACACACACACACACCGACAACACACACACACACACACCGACAACACACACACACACCGACAACACACACACACACAACACACACACACACACACACCGACAACACAAACACACACACACACACACACCGACAACACACACACACACACACACACACCGACAACACACACACACACACACACACCGACAACAAACACACACACCGACAACACACACACACACAACACACACACACCGACAACACACACACACACACCGACCACACACACACACAAACACACCGACAACACACACACACACACCGACAACACACACACACACACACCGACAACACACACACACACACACCGACAACACACACACACACACCGACAACACACACACACACACACACACACACACACACACACACACACCGACAACACACACACACCGACAACACACACACACACACACCGACAACACACACACACACACCGACAACACACACACACACACCGACAACACACACACACACACACCGACAACACACACACACACACACAACACACACACACCCACACACACACCGACAACACACACACACACACACACCGACAACACACACACACACACACACACCGACAACACACACACACACACACACCGACAACACACACACACACACACACCGACAACACACACACACACACCGACAACACACACACACACACCGACAACACACACACACACACACACCGACAACACATAAACACACACACACCGACAACACACACACACACACACTGACAACACACACACATACACACCGACAACACACACACACACACACACACCGACAACACACACACACCGACAACACACACACACACACCGACACACACACACACACACCGACAACACACACACACACGCACACCGACAACACACACACTCACACACACACACCGACAACACACACACACACAACACACACACACACACCGACAACACACACACACACACACCGACAAAACACACACGCATACACCGACAACACACACACACACACACCGACAACACACACACACACACACACACCGACAACACACACACACACCGACAACACACACACACACAACACACACACACACACCGACAACACACACACACACACACCAACAACACACACACACACACCGACAACACACACACACACACCGACAACACACCGACAACACACACACACACCGACAACACACACACACCGACAACACACACACACACACACCGACAACACACACACACACACACCGACAACACACACACACACACACCGACAACACACACACACACACACCGACAACACACACACACACACCGACAACACACACACACACACACCGACAACACATAAACACACACACACCGACAACACACACACACACACACTGACAACACACACACATACACACCGACAACACACACACACACACCGACAACACACACACACACACCGACAACACACACACACACACACACACACACACCGACAACACACACACCGACAACACACACACACACACCAACAACACACACACACACACACCGACAACACACACACACACACACCGACAACACACACACACACACACCGACAACACACACACACACCGACAACACACACACACACAACACACACACACACACACACACCGACAACACAAACACACACACACACACCGACAACACACACACACACACACACACACCGACAACACACACACACACACACACACACACCGACAACAAACACACACACCGACAACACACACACACACAACACACACACACCGACAACACACACACACACACACACCGACCACACACACACACAAACACACCGACAACACACACACACACACCGACAACACACACACACACTCACCGACAACACACACACACACACACACCGACAACACACACACACACACCGACAACACACACACACACACACACACACACACCGACAACACACACACACCGACAACACACACACACACACACACCAGCAACACACACACACATACCAACAACACACACACACACCGACAACACACACACACACACACCGACAACACACACACACACACACCGACAACACATACACACACACACACCGACAACACACACACACACACCGACAACACACACACACACACACACACACCGACAACACACACACACACACCGACAACACACACACACAGCGACAACACACACACACAAACACACCGACAACACACACACACACACCAACAACACACACACACACACACCGACAACACACACACACACACCGACAACACACACACACACACCGACAACACACACACACACACCGACAACACACACACACACACACACCGACAACACACACACACACACCGACAACACACACACACACACACACACCGACAACACACACACACACCGACAACACACACACACACAACACACACACACACACCGACAAAACACACACGCACACACCGACAACACACACACACACACACACCGACAACACACCCACAACACACACACACACCGACAACACACACACACCGACAACACACACACACACACACACCGACAACACACACACACACACACCGACAACACACACACACACACACACACACACACCGACTACACACACACACACACACACCGATAACACACACACACCGACAACACACACACACACACACCGACAACACACACACACCGACAACACACACACACACACCGACAACACACACACACACACCGACAACACACACACACACAACACACACACA
The DNA here is from genome assembly GCF_965601325.2 of Salmo salar. NCBI lineage: Eukaryota > Metazoa > Chordata > Actinopteri > Salmoniformes > Salmonidae > Salmo > Salmo salar. The sequence continues at coordinate 359,691 of NW_027675566.1, read as the reverse complement.
CCCACACACACACCGACAACACACACACACACACACCGACAACACACACACACACACACACACCGACAACACACACACACACACACACCGACAACACACACACACACACACACCGACAACACACACACACACACCGACAACACACACACACACCGACAACACACACACACACACCAACAACACACACACACACACACCGACAACACATAAACACACACACACCGACAACACACACACACACACACTGACAACACACACACATACACACCGACAACACACACACACACACACCGACAACACACACACACCGAACACACACACACACACACACACCGACAACACACACACACACACACACCGACAACACACACACACACACACACACACACACCGACAACACACACACACACACACACCGATAACACACACACACCGACAACACACACACACACACACACCGACAACACACACACACACACCGACAACACACACACACACACCGACAACACACACACACACACACCGACAACACACACACACACAACACACACACACCCACACACACACCGACAACACACACACACACACACACCGACAACACACACACACACACACACACCGACAACACACACACACACACCGACAACACACACACACACACACACCGACAACACACACACACACACCGACAACACACACACACACCGACAACACACACACACACACCGACAACACACACACACACACACCGACAACACATAAACACACACACACCGACAACACACACACACACACACTGACAACACACACACATACACACTGACAACACACACACACACACACCGACAACACACACACACCGACAACACACACACACACACCGACAACACACACACACACACACCGACAACACACACACACACGCACACCGACAACACACACACTCACACACACACACCGACAACACACACACACACAACACACACACACACACCGACAACACACACACACACACACCAACAACACACACACACACACCGACAACACACACACACACACCGACAACACACCGACAACACACACACACACCGACAACACACACACACCGACAACACACACACACACACACCGACAACACACACACACACACACACACCGACAACACACACACACACACACACACACCGACAACACACACACACACACACCGACAACACACACACACACACACCGACAACACACACACACACACCGACAACACACACACACACACACACCGACAACACATAAACACACACACACCGACAACACACACACACACACACTGACAACACACACACATACACACCGACAACACACACACACACACCGACAACACACACACACACACCGACAACACACACACACACACCGACAACACACACACACACACACACACACACACACCGACAACACACACACACACCAACAACACACACACACACACACCGACAACACACACACACACACACCGACAACACACACACACACACACCGACAACACACACACACACCGACAACACACACACACACAACACACACACACACACACACCGACAACACAAACACACACACACACACACACCGACAACACACACACACACACACACACACCGACAACACACACACACACACACACACCGACAACAAACACACACACCGACAACACACACACACACAACACACACACACCGACAACACACACACACACACCGACCACACACACACACAAACACACCGACAACACACACACACACACCGACAACACACACACACACACACCGACAACACACACACACACCGACAACACACACACACACACCGACAACACACACACACACACACCGACAACACACACACACACACACACACCGACAACACACACACACACACACCGACAACACACACACACACACACCGACAACACACACACACACACCGACAACACACACACACACACACTGACAACACACACACATACACACCGACAACACACACACACACACCGACAACACACACACACACACCGACAACACACACACACACACACACACACCGACAACACACACACCGACAACACACACACACACACCAACAACACACACACACACACACCGACAACACACACACACACACACCGACAACACACACACACACACACCGACAACACACACACACACCGACAACACACACACACACAACACACACACACACACACACACCGACAACACAAACACACACACACACACCGACAACACACACACACACACACACACACCGACAACACACACACACACACACACCGACAACAAACACACACACCGACAACACACACACACACAACACACACACACCGACAACACACACACACACACACCGACCACACACACAAACAAACACACCGACAACACACACACACACACCGACAACACACACACACACTCACCGACAACACACACACACACACACACACACACACCGACAACACACACACACACCGACAACACACACACACACACACCGACAACACACACACACACACACCGACAACACACACACACACCGACAACACACACACACACAACACACACACACACACACCGACAACACAAACACACACACACACACAACGACAACACACACACACACACACACACCGACAACACACACACACACACACACCGACAACACACACACACACACCGACAACACACACACACACAACACACGCACACCGACAACACACACACACACACACCGACCACACACACACACAAACACACCGAGAACACACACACACACACCGACAACACACACACACACACCGACAACACACACACACAACACACACACACACACCGACAACACACACACACACACACCGACCACACACACACACAAACACACCGACAACACACACACACACACACACACACCGACAACACACACACACACACCGACAACACACACACACACACACCGACAACACACACACACACACACCGACAAAACACACACGCACACACCGACAACACACACACACACACACACACCGACAACACACCCACAACACACACACACACCGACAACACACACACACCGACAACACACACACACACACACACCGACAACACACACACACACACACACCGACAACACACACACACACACACACACACACACACCGACAACACACACACACACACACACCGATAACACACACACACCGACAACACACACACACACACACACCGACAACACACACACACACACCGACAACACACACACACACACCGACAACACACACACACACACACCGACAACACACACACACACAACACACACACACCCACACACACACCGACAACACACACACACACACACACCGACAACACACACACACACACACACACCGACAACACACACACACACACCGACAACACACACACACACACACACCGACAACACACACACACACACCGACAACACACACACACACCGACAACACACACACACACACCGACAACACACACACACACACACCGACAACACACACACACACACCGACAACACACACACACACACACCGACAACACACACACACAGCACACACACCGACAACACACACGACACACACACACACACACACCGACAACACACACACACACACACCGACAACACACACACACACACACCGACAACACACACACACACACCACAACACACGACACACACACCCACAACACACACACACACACACGACACCCACAACACACGACACCGACAACACACACACACACCGACAACACACACACACCGACAACACACACACACACACACCGACAACACACACACACACACACACACCGACAACACACACACACACACACACACACCGACAACACACACACACACACACCGACAACACACACACACACACACCGACAACACACACACACACACCGACAACACACACACACACACACCGACAACACATAAACACACACACACCGACAACACACACACACACACACTGACAACACACACACATACACACCGACAACACACACACACACACCGACAACACACACACACACACCGACAACACACACACACACACCGACAACACACACACACACACCGACAACACACACACACACCAACAACACACACACACACACACCGACAACACACACACACACACACCGACAACACACACACACACACACCGACAACACACACACACACCGACAACACACACACACACAACACACACACACACACACACCGACAACACAAACACACACACACACACACACCGACAACACACACACACACACACACACACCGACAACACACACACACACACACACACCGACAACAAACACACACACCGACAACACACACACACACAACACACACACACCGACAACACACACACACACACCGACCACACACACACACAAACACACCGACAACACACACACACACACCGACAACACACACACACACACACCGACAACACACACACACACACACACCGACAACACACACACACACACCGACAACACACACACACACACACACACACACACACACACACACACACCGACAACACACACACACCGACAACACACACACACACACACACCGACAACACACACACACACACCGACAACACACACACACACACCGACAACACACACACACACACACCGACAACACACACACACACACACAACACACACACACCCACACACACACCGACAACACACACACACACACACACCGACAACACACACACACACACACACACCGACAACACACACACACACACACACCGACAACACACACACACACACACACCGACAACACACACACACACACCGACAACACACACACACACACCGACAACACACACACACACACACACCGACAACACATAAACACACACACACCGACAACACACACACACACACACTGACAACACACACACATACACACCGACAACACACACACACACACACACCGACAACACACACACACCGACAACACACACACACACACCGACAACACACACACACACACACCGACAACACACACACACACGCACACCGACAACACACACACTCACACACACACACCGACAACACACACACACACAACACACACACACACACCGACAACACACACACACACACACCGACAAAACACACACGCATACACCGACAACACACACACACACACACCGACAACACACACACACACACACACACCGACAACACACACACACACCGACAACACACACACACACAACACACACACACACACCGACAACACACACACACACACACCAACAACACACACACACACACCGACAACACACACACACACACCGACAACACACCGACAACACACACACACACCGACAACACACACACACCGACAACACACACACACACACACCGACAACACACACACACACACACCGACAACACACACACACACACACCGACAACACACACACACACACACCGACAACACACACACACACACACCGACAACACACACACACACACACCGACAACACATAAACACACACACACCGACAACACACACACACACACACTGACAACACACACACATACACACCGACAACACACACACACACCGACAACACACACACACACACCGACAACACACACACACACACACACACACACACCGACAACACACACACCGACAACACACACACACACACCAACAACACACACACACACACACCGACAACACACACACACACACACCGACAACACACACACACACACACCGACAACACACACACACACCGACAACACACACACACACAACACACACACACACACACACACCGACAACACAAACACACACACACACACCGACAACACACACACACACACACACACACCGACAACACACACACACACACACACACACACCGACAACAAACACACACACCGACAACACACACACACACAACACACACACACCGACAACACACACACACACACACCGACCACACACACACACAAACACACCGACAACACACACACACACACCGACAACACACACACACACTCACCGACAACACACACACACACACACACCGACAACACACACACACCGACAACACACACACACACACACACCAGCAACACACACACACATACCAACAACACACACACACACCGACAACACACACACACACACACCGACAACACACACACACACACACCGACAACACATACACACACACACACCGACAACACACACACACACACCGACAACACACACACACACACACACACACACACCGACAACACACACACACACACCGACAACACACACACACAGCGACAACACACACACACAAACACACCGACAACACACACACACACACCAACAACACACACACACACACACCGACAACACACACACACACACCGACAACACACACACACACACCGACAACACACACACACACACCGACAACACACACACACACACACACCGACAACACACACACACACACCGACAACACACACACACACACACACACCGACAACACACACACACACCGACAACACACACACACACAACACACACACACACACCGACAAAACACACACGCACACACCGACAACACACACACACACACACACCGACAACACACCCACAACACACACACACACCGACAACACACACACACCGACAACACACACACACACACACACCGACAACACACACACACACACACCGACAACACACACACACACACACACACACACACCGACAACACACACACACACACACACCGATAACACACACACACCGACAACACACACACACACACACCGACAACACACACACACCGACAACACACACACACACACCGACAACACACACACACACACCGACAACACACACACACACAACACACACACACCCACACACACACCGACAACACACACACACACACACCGACAACACACACACACACACACACACCGACAACACACACACACACACACACCGACAACACACACACACACACACACCGACAACACACACACACACACCGACAACACACACACACACCGACAACACACACACACACACCAACAACACACACACACACACACCGACAACACATAAACACACACACACCGACAACACACACACACACACACTGACAACACACACACATACACACCGACAACACACACACACACACACCGACAACACACACACACCGAATACACACACACACACCGACAACACACACACACACACACACCGACAACACACACACACACACACACCGACAACACACACACTCACACACACACACCGACAACACACACACACACAACACACACACACACACCGACAACACACACACACACACACCGACAAAACACACACGCACACACCGACAACACACACACACACACACCGACAACACACCCACAACACTCACACACACACACCGACAACACACACACACACCGACAACACACACACACACACCGACAACACACACACACACCGACAACACACACACACACACACCGACAACACATAAACACACACACACCGACAACACACACACACACACACTGACAACACACACACATACACACCGACAACACACACACACACACACACACCGACAACACACACACACACACACCGACAACACACACACACACACCGACAACAAACACACACACACACACACACACACACCGACAACACACACACACACTGACAACACACACACACACCGACAACACACACACACACACACCGACAACACACACACACACAACACACACACACACACACCGACAACACAAACACACACACACACACAACGACAACACACACACACACACACACACCGACAACACACACACACACACACACCGACAACACACACACACACACCGACAACACACACACACCGACAACACACACACACCGACAACACACACACACACACCGACAACACACACACACACACACCGACAACACACACACACACACACACCGACAACACAAACACACACACACACCGACAACACACACACACACACACACACCGACATCACACACACACACACACACACACACCGACAACAAACACACACCGACAACACACACACACACAACACACACACACCGACAACACACACACACACACACCGACCACACACACACACAAACACACCGACAACACACACACACACACCGACAACACACACACACACACCGACAACACACACACACACACACCGACAACACACACACACACACCGACAACACACACACACACACACACACACACACACAAACACCAGCAACACACACAAACACACCGACAACACACACACACACACCGACAACACACACACACACACCGACAACACACACACACACACACCGAAAACACACACACACACACACACCGACAACACAAACACACACACACACACCGACAACACACACACACACACACACCGACAACACACACACACAAACACACACACCGACAACAAACACACACCGACAACACACACACACACACACCGACCACACACACACACAAACACACCGACAACACACACACACACACCGACAACACACACACACACACCGACAACACACACACACACACACACCGACAACACACACACACACACCGACAACACACACACACACACACACACACACAAACACCAGCAACACACACACACATACCCACAACACACACACACACACACCGACAACACACACACACACACACCGACAACACACACACACACACACCGACAACACATACACACACACACACCGACAACACACACACACACACCGACAACACACACAAACACAACACACACACACACACACCGACAACACACACACACACACAGCGACAACACACACACACAAACCCACCGACAACACACACACACACACCAACAACACACACACACACACACACCGACAACACACACACGCACACCGACAACACACACACACACACACACACACCGACAACACACACACACACACCGACAACACACACACACACACCGACAACACACACACACACACACACCGACAACACACACACACACACACCGACAACACACACACACACACACACACACACACCGACAACACACACACACACCGACAACACACACACACACAACACACACACACACACCGACAAAACACACACGCACACACCGACAACACACACACACACACACACACACCGACAACACACACACACCGACAACACACACACACACACACACACCGACAACACACACACACACACACCGACAACACACACACACACAACACACACACACCGACAACACACACACACACACACCGACAACACACACACACACACCGACAACACACACACACACACACACCGACAACACACACACACACACACCGACAACACACACACACACACCGACAACACACACACACACCGACAACACACACACACACCGACAACACACACACACACAACACACACACACACACCGACAACACACACACACACACACACCAACAACACACACACACACACCGACAACACACACACACACACCGACAACACACCGACAACACACACACACACCGACAACACACACACACCGACAACACACACACACACACACACCGACAACACACACACACACACACACCGACAACACACACACACACACACACACCGACAACACACACACACACACACTGACAACACACACACACACCGACAACACACACACACACACCGACAACACACACACACACACACCGACAACACATAAACACACACACACCGACAACACACACACACACACACTGACAACACACACACATACACACCGACAACACACACACACACACACCGACAACACACACACACCGAACACACACACACACACCGACAACACAAACACACACACACACCGACAACACACACACACACACACACCGACAACACACACACTCACACACACACACCGACAACACACACACACACAACACACACACACACACCGACAACACACACACACACACACCGACAAAACACACACGCACACACCGACAACACACACACACACACACCGACAACACACCCACAACACTCACACACACACACCGACAACACACACACACACCGACAACACACACACACACACCGACAACACACACACACACCGACAACACACACACACACACACCGACAACACATAAACACACACACACCGACAACACACACACACACACACACTGACAACACACACACATACACACCGACAACACACACACACACACACACACCGACAACACACACACACACACACCGACAACACACACACACACACCGACAACACACACACACACACACACACACACACACACCGACAACACACACACACACACTGACAACACACACACACACAACACACACACACACACCAACAACACACACACACACACACCGAAAACACACACACACACACACACCGACAACACAAACACACACACACACACCGACAACACACACACACACACACACCGACAACACACACACACAAACACACACACCGACAACAAACACACACCGACAACACACACACACACAACACACACACACCGACAACACACACACACACACACCGACCACACACACACACAAACACACCGACAACACACACACACACACCGACAACACACACACACACACCGACAACACACACACACACACCGACAACACACACACACACACACACACACACACAAACACCAGCAACACACACACACATACCCACAACACACACACACACACACACCGACAACACACACACACAAACACACACACCGACAACAAACACACACCGACAACACACACACACACAACACACACACACCGACAACACACACACACACACACCGACCACACACACACACAAACACACCGACAACACACACACACACACCGACAACACACACACACACACCGACAACACACACACACACACCGACAACACACACACACACACACACACACACACACAAACACCAGCAACACACACACACATACCCACAACACACACACGCACACACCGACAACACACACACACACACACCGACAACACACCCACAACACTCACACACACACACCGACAACACACACACACACCGACAACACACACACACACACCGACAACACACACACACACCGACAACACACACACACACACACCGACAACACATAAACACACACACACCGACAACACACACACACACACACTGACAACACACACACATACACACCGACAACACACACACACACACACACACCGACAACACACACACACACACACCGACAACACACACACACACACCGACAACAAACACACACACACACACACACACACACCGACAACACACACACACACTGACAACACACACACACACCGACAACACACACACACACACACCGACAACACACACACACACCGACAACACACACACACACAACACACACACACACACACCGACAACACAAACACACACACACACACAACGACAACACACACACACACACACACACCGACAACACACACACACACACACACCGACAACACACACACACACACCGACAACACACACACACCGACAACACACACACACCGACAACACACACACACACACCGACAACACACACACACACACACCGACAACACACACACACACACACACCGACAACACAAACACACACACACACCGACAACACACACACACACACACACACCGACATCACACACACACACACACACACACACCGACAACAAACACACACTGACAACACACACACACACAACACACACACACCGACAACACACACACACACACACCGACCACACACACACACAAACACACCGACAACACACACACACACACCGACAACACACACACACACACCGACAACACACACACACACACACCGACAACACACACACACACACCGACAACACACACACACACACACACACACACACAAACACCAGCAACACACACAAACACACCGACAACACACACACACACACCGACAACACACACACACACACCGACAACACACACACACACACACCGAAAACACACACACACACACACACCGACAACACAAACACACACACACACACCGACAACACACACACACACACACACCGACAACACACACACACAAACACACACACCGACAACAAACACACACCGACAACACACACACACACAACACACACACACCGACAACACACACACACACACACCGACCACACACACACACAAACACACCGACAACACACACACACACACCGACAACACACACACACACACCGACAACACACACACACACACACACCGACAACACACACACACACACCGACAACACACACACACACACACACACACACAAACACCAGCAACACACACACACATACCCACAACACACACACACACACACCGACAACACACACACACACACACCGACAACACACACACACACACACCGACAACACATACACACACACACACCGACAACACACACACACACCGACAACACACACAAACACAACACACACACACACACACCGACAACACACACACACACACAGCGACAACACACACACACAAACCCACCGACAACACACACACACACACCAACAACACACACACACACACACACCGACAACACACACACGCACACCGACAACACACACACACACACACACACACCGACAACACACACACACACACCGACAACACACACACACACACCGACAACACACACACACACACACACCGACAACACACACACACACACACCGACAACACACACACACACACACACACACACACCGACAACACACACACACACCGACAACACACACACACACAACACACACACACACACCGACAAAACACACACGCACACACCGACAACACACACACACACACACACACACCGACAACACACACACACCGACAACACACACACACACACACACACCGACAACACACACACACACACACCGACAACACACACACACACAACACACACACACCGACAACACACACACACACACACCGACAACACACACACACACACCGACAACACACACACACACACACACCGACAACACACACACACACACACCGACAACACACACACACACACCGACAACACACACACACACCGACAACACACACACACACCGACAACACACACACACACAACACACACACACACACCGACAACACACACACACACACACCAACAACACACACACACACACCGACAACACACACACACACACCGACAACACACCGACAACACACACACACACCGACAACACACACACACCGACAACACACACACACACACACACCGACAACACACACACACACACACACACACCGACAACACACACACACACACACACACCGACAACACACACACACACACACTGACAACACACACACACACCGACAACACACACACACACACCGACAACACACACACACACACACCGACAACACATAAACACACACACACCGACAACACACACACACACACACTGACAACACACACACATACACACCGACAACACACACACACACACACCGACAACACACACACACCGAACACACACACACACACCGACAACACAAACACACACACACACCGACAACACACACACACACACACACCGACAACACACACACTCACACACACACACCGACAACACACACACACACAACACACACACACACACCGACAACACACACACACACACACCGACAAAACACACACGCACACACCGACAACACACACACACACACACCGACAACACACCCACAACACTCACACACACACACCGACAACACACACACACACCGACAACACACACACACACACCGACAACACACACACACACCGACAACACACACACACACACACCGACAACACATAAACACACACACACCGACAACACACACACACACACACACTGACAACACACACACATACACACCGACAACACACACACACACACACACACCGACAACACACACACACACACACCGACAACACACACACACACACCGACAACACACACACACACACACACACACACACACACCGACAACACACACACACACTGACAACACACACACACACAACACACACACACACACCAACAACACACACACACACACACCGAAAACACACACACACACACACACCGACAACACAAACACACACACACACACCGACAACACACACACACACACACACCGACAACACACACACACAAACACACACACCGACAACAAACACACACCGACAACACACACACACACAACACACACACACCGACAACACACACACACACACACCGACCACACACACACACAAACACACCGACAACACACACACACACACCGACAACACACACACACACACCGACAACACACACACACACACCGACAACACACACACACACACACACACACACACAAACACCAGCAACACACACACACATACCCACAACACACACACACACACACACCGACAACACACACACACAAACACACACACCGACAACAAACACACACCGACAACACACACACACACAACACACACACACCGACAACACACACACACACACACCGACCACACACACACACAAACACACCGACAACACACACACACACACCGACAACACACACACACACACCGACAACACACACACACACACCGACAACACACACACACACACACACACAACACACACACACCGACAACACACACACACACACACCGACCACACACACACACAAACACACCGACAACACACACACACACACCGACAACACACACACACACACCGACAACACACACACACACACACCGACAACACACACACACACACCGACAACACACACACACACACACACACACACACAAACACCAGCAACACACACAAACACACCGACAACACACACACACACACCGACAACACACACACACACACCGACAACACACACACACACACACCGAAAACACACACACACACACACACCGACAACACAAACACACACACACACACCGACAACACACACACACACACACACCGACAACACACACACACAAACACACACACCGACAACAAACACACACCGACAACACACACACACACAACACACACACACCGACAACACACACACACACACACCGACCACACACACACACAAACACACCGACAACACACACACACACACCGACAACACACACACACACACCGACAACACACACACACACACCGACAACACACACACACACACACACACACACACACAAACACCAGCAACACACACACACATACCCACAACACACACACACACACACCGACAACACACACACACACACACCGACAACACACACACACACACACCGACAACACATACACACACACACACCGACAACACACACACACACACCGACAACACACACAAACACAACACACACACACACACACCGACAACACACACACACACACAGCGACAACACACACACACAAACACACCGACAACACACACACACACACCAACAACACACACACACACACACACCGACAACACACACACGCACACCGACAACACACACACACACACACACCGACAACACACACACACACACCGACAACACACACACACACACCGACAACACACACACACACACACACACACCGACAACACACACACACACACACCGACAACACACACACACACACACACACACACACCGACAACACACACACACACACCGACAACACACACACACACAACACACACACACACACCGACAAAACACACACGCACACACCGACAACACACACACACACACACACACACCGACAACACACACACACCGACAACACACACACACACACCGACAACACACACACACACAACACACACACACACACCGACAAAACACACACGCACACACCGACAACACACACACACACACACACACACCGACAACACACACACACCGACAACACACACACACACACACACACCGACAACACACACACACACACACCGACAACACACACACACACAACACACACACACCGACAACACACACACACACACACCGACAACACACACACACACACCGACAACACACACACACACACCGACAACACACACACACACACACCGACAACACACACACACACACACCGACAACACACACACACACACCGACAACACACACACACACACACACACACACACACACACACACACACACACCGACAACACACACACACCGACAACACACACACACACACACCGACAACACACACACACACACCGACAACACACACACACACACCGACAACACACACACACACACACCGACAACACACACACACACACACAACACACACACACCCACACACACACCGACAACACACACACACACACACACCGACAACACACACACACACACACACACCGACAACACACACACACACACACACCGACAACACACACACACACACACACCGACAACACACACACACACACCGACAACACACACACACACACCGACAACACACACACACACACACACCGACAACACATAAACACACACACACCGACAACACACACACACACACACTGACAACACACACACATACACACCGACAACACACACACACACACACACCGACAACACACACACACCGACAACACACACACACACACCGACAACACACACACACACACACCGACAACACACACACACACGCACACCGACAACACACACACTCACACACACACACCGACAACACACACACACACAACACACACACACACACCGACAACACACACACACACACACCGACAAAACACACACGCATACACCGACAACACACACACACACCGACAACACACACACACACACACACACCGACAACACACACACACACCGACAACACACACACACACAACACACACACACACACCGACAACACACACACACACACACCAACAACACACACACACACCGACAACACACACACACACACCGACAACACACCGACAACACACACACACACCGACAACACACACACACCGACAACACACACACACACACACCGACAACACACACACACACACACACACCGACAACACACACACACACACACCGACAACACACACACACACACACCGACAACACACACACACACACCGACAACACACACACACACACACCGACAACACATAAACACACACACACCGACAACACACACACACACACACTGACAACACACACACATACACACCGACAACACACACACACACACCGACAACACACACACACACACCGACAACACACACACACACACACACACACACACACACCGACAACACACACACCGACAACACACACACACACACCAACAACACACACACACACACACCGACAACACACACACACACACACCGACAACACACACACACACACACCGACAACACACACACACACCGACAACACACACACACACAACACACACACACACACACACACCGACAACACAAACACACACACACACACCGACAACACACACACACACACACACCGACAACACACACACACACACACACACACACCGACAACAAACACACACACCGACAACACACACACACACAACACACACACACCGACAACACACACACACACACACCGACCACACACACACACAAACACACCGACAACACACACACACACACCGACAACACACACACACACTCACCGACAACACACACACACACACACACCGACAACACACACACACACACCGACAACACACACACACACACACACACACACACACACATCGACAACACACACACACCGACAACACACACACACACACACACCAGCAACACACACACACATACCAACAACACACACACACACCGACAACACACACACACACACACCGACAACACACACACACACACACCGACAACACATACACACACACACACCGACAACACACACACACACACCGACAACACACACACACACACACACACACCGACAACACACACACACACACCGACAACACACACACACAGCGACAACACACAAACACAAACACACCGACAACACACACACACACACCAACAACACACACACACACACACCGACAACACACACACACACACCGACAACACACACACACACACCGACAACACACACACACACACCGACAACACACACACACACACACACACACCGACAACACACACACACACACCGACAACACACACACACACACACACACACCGACAACACACACACACACCGACAACACACACACACACAACACACACACACACACCGACAAAACACACACGCACACACCGACAACACACACACACACACCGACAACACACCCACAACACACACACACACCGACAACACACACACACCGACAACACACACACACACACACACCGACAACACACACACACACACACCGACAACACACACACACACACACACACACACACCGACAACACACACACACACACACACCGATAACACACACACACCGACAACACACACACACACACACCGACAACACACACACACCGACAACACACACACACACACCGACAACACACACACACACACCGACAACACACACACACACAACACACACACACCCACACACACACCGACAACACACACACACACACACCGACAACACACACACACACACACACACCGACAACACACACACACACACCGACAACACACACACACACACACACCGACAACACACACACACACACCGACAACACACACACACACCGACAACACACACACACACACCAACAACACACACACACACACACCGACAACACATAAACACACACACACCGACAACACACACACACACACACTGACAACACACACACATACACACCGACAACACACACACACACACACCGACAACACACACACACCGAACACACACACACACACCGACAACACACACACACACACACACCGACAACACACACACACACACACACCGACAACACACACACTCACACACACACACCGACAACACACACACACACAACACACACACACACACCGACAACACACACACACACACACCGACAAAACACACACGCACACACCGACAACACACACACACACACACCGACAACACACCCACAACACTCACACACACACACCGACAACACACACACACACCGACAACA
Source organism: Salmo salar (assembly GCF_965601325.2). NCBI lineage: Eukaryota > Metazoa > Chordata > Actinopteri > Salmoniformes > Salmonidae > Salmo > Salmo salar. The sequence continues at coordinate 340,185 of NW_027675566.1, read as the reverse complement.
CACACACACACACCGACAACACACACACACACCGACAACACACACACACACACACCGACAACACATAAACACACACACACCGACAACACACACACACACACACTGACAACACACACACATACACACCGACAAACACACACCACACACACACCGACAACACACACACACACACACCGACAACACACACACACACACCGACAACAACACACACACACACACACACACACACACCGACAACACACACACACACTGACAACACACACACACACCGACAACACACACACACACACACCGACAACACACACACACACCGACAACACACACACACACAACACACACACACACACACCGACAACACAAACACACACACACACACAACGACAACACACACACACACACACACACCGACAACACACACACACACACACACCGACAACACACACACACACACCGACAACACACACACACACAACACACACACACCGACAACACACACACACACACACCGACCACACACACACACAAACACACCGAGAACACACACACACACACCGACAACACACACACACACACCGACAACACACACACACACACACACACACACACACACCGACAACACACACACACACACACCGACCACACACACACACAAACACACCGACAACACACACACACACAACGACAACACACACACACACACCGACAACACACACACACACACACCGACAACACACACACACACACACACCGACAACACAAACACACACACACACCGACAACACACACACACACACACACACCGACAACACACACACACACACACACACACCGACAACAAACACACACCGACAACACACACACACACAACACACACACACCGACAACACACACACACACACACCGACCACACACACACACAAACACACCGACAACACACACACACACACCGACAACACACACACACACACCGACAACACACACACACACACACCGACAACACACACACACACACCGACAACACACACACACACACACACACACACACACACAAACACCAGCAACACACACAAACACACCGACAACACACACACACACACCGACAACACACACACACACACCGACAACACACACACACACACACCGAAAACACACACACACACACACACCGACAACACAAACACACACACACACACACCGACAACACACACACACACACACACCGACAACACACACACACAAACACACACACCGACAACAAACACACACCGACAACACACACACACACAACACACACACACCGACAACACACACACACACACACCGACCACACACACACACAAACACACCGACAACACACACACACACACCGACAACACACACACACACACCGACAACACACACACACACACACACCGACAACACACACACACACACCGACAACACACACACACACACACACACACAAACACCAGCAACACACACACACATACCCACAACACACACACACACACACCGACAACACACACACACACACACCGACAACACACACACACACACACCGACAACACATACACACACACACACCGACAACACACACACACACACCGACAACACACACAAACACAACACACACACACACCGACAACACACACACACACACAGCGACAACACACACACACAAACACACCGACAACACACACACACACACCAACAACACACACACACACACACACCGACAACACACACACGCACACCGACAACACACACACACACACACACACACCGACAACACACACACACACACCGACAACACACACACACACACCGACAACACACACACACACACACACACACCGACAACACACACACACACACCGACAACACACACACACACACACACACACACACCGACAACACACACACACACCGACAACACACACACACACAACACACACACACACACCGACAAAACACACACGCACACACCGACAACACACACACACACACACACACACCGACAACACACACACACCGACAACACACACACACACACACACACCGACAACACACACACACACACACCGACAACACACACACACACAACACACACACACCGACAACACACACACACACACACCGACAACACACACACACACACCGACAACACACACACACACACACACCGACAACACACACACACACACACCGACAACACACACACACACACCGACAACACACACACACACCGACAACACACACACACACCGACAACACACACACACACAACACACACACACACACCGACAACACACACACACACACACCAACAACACACACACACACACCGACAACACACACACACACACCGACAACACACCGACAACACACACACACACCGACAACACACACACACCGACAACACACACACACACACACACCGACAACACACACACACACACACACACACCGACAACACACACACACACACACACACCGACAACACACACACACACACACTGACAACACACACACACACCGACAACACACACACACACACCGACAACACACACACACACACACCGACAACACATAAACACACACACACCGACAACACACACACACACACACTGACAACACACACACATACACACCGACAACACACACACACACACACCGACAACACAC